>NC_034180.2:55282960-55522960 GCF_002021735.2 Oncorhynchus kisutch
CCAGCCCTGTTAGACAGACTTACCCCACCCCCGCACCAGCCCTGTTAGACAGAATGACCCCACCAGCCCTGTTAGACAGACTGACCACCAGCCCTGTAGACAGACAACACGCACCAGCCCTGTTATATAGACTGACCCCACCAGCCCTGTTTAGACAGACTGACCCCACCAGCCCTGTTAGACAGACTGACCCCCACCACCCCAGCCGTGTTAGACAGACTGACCCCGCCAGCCCTGTTAGACAGACTGACCCCACCAGCCCTGTTAGACAGATTGACCCCACCAGCCCTGTTAGACAGACTGACCCCCTCCAGACCTTTTAGACAGACTGAAAGCACCAGCCCTGTAGACAGAATGACCCCACCAGCCCTGTTAGACAGACTGACCCCACAACTCCAGCCCTGTAAGACAGACTGACCCCACAAGCCCTGTTAAACAGACTGACCCCCTCCAAGCCTGTTAGACAGACTGACCCCTTCCAGCCCTGTTAGACAGACTGACCCCACCAGCCCTGTTAGACAGACTGACCCCGCCATCCCAACCCTGTTAGACAGACTGACCCCACCAGCCCTGTTAGACAGACTGACCCCACCAGCCCTGTTAGACATACTGACCGCACCAGCCCTGTAAGACAGACTGACCCCACCAGCCCTGTTATACAGACTGACCGCACCAGCCCTGTTAGACAGACTGACCCTACCAGCCCTGTTAGACAGACTGACCCCACCAGCCCTGTTAGACAGACTGACCCCACCACTCCAGCCCTGTAAGACAGACTGACCCCACCAGCCCTGTTAGACAGACTGACCCCACCAGCCCTGTAAGACAGACTGACCCCACCAGCCCTGTTAGACAGACTGACCCCCTCCAGCCCTGTTATACAGACTGACCACACCAGCCCTGTTAGACAGACTGACCGCACAAGCCCTGTTAGACACACTGTCCACGCCACCCCAGCCCTGTTAGACAGAATGACCCCACCAGCCCTGTTACACAGACTGACCCCACAACTCCAGCCCTGTAAGACAGACTGACCCCACCAGCCCTGTTAAACAGACTGACCCCCTCCAAGCCTGTTAGACAGACTGACCCCTTCCAGCCCTGTTAGACAGACTGACCCCACCAGCCATGTTATACAGACTGACCCCACCAGCCCTGTTAGACAGACTGACCCCACCAGCCCTGTTATACAGACTGACCCCACCAGCCCTGTTGGACAGACTGACCGCACCAGCCCTGTTAGATAGACTGACCCCACCAGCCCTGTTAGACAGACTGACCCCACCAGACCTGTTAGACAGACTGACCCCCACCACCCCAGCCGTGTTAGACAGAATGACCCCACCAGCCCTGTTAGACAGACTGACCCCACAATTCCAGCCCTGTAAGACAGTCTGACAACACCAGCCCTGTTAAACAGACTGACCCCCTCCAGCCCTGTTAGACAGACTGACCCCCTCCAGCCCTGTTATACAGACTGACCACACCAGCCCTGTTAGACAGACTGACCGCACAAGCCCTGTTAGACACACTGTCCACGCCACCCCAGCCCTGTTAGACAGAATGACCCCTTCCAGCCCTGTTAGACAGACTGACCCCACCAGCCCTGTTAGACAGACTGACCCCGCCATCCCAACCCTGTTAGACAGACTGACCCAACCAGCCCTGTTAGACAGACTGACCCCACCAGCCCTGTTAGACATACTGACCGCACCAGCCCTGTAAGACAGACTGACCCCACCAGCCCTGTTATACAGACTGACCGCACCAGCCCTGTTAGACAGACTGACCCTACCAGCCCTGTTAGACAAACTGACCCCACCAGCCCTGTTAGACAGACTGACCCCACAACTCCAGCCCTGTAAGACAGTCTGACAACACCAGCCCTGTTAAACAGACTGACCCCCTCCAGCCCTGTTAGACAGACTGACCCCCTCCAGCCCTGTTATACAGACTGACCACACCAGCCCTGTTAGACAGACTGACCGCACCAGCCCTGTTAGATAGACCGACCCCACCAGCCCTGTTAGACAGACTGACCCCACCAGCCCTGTTAGACAGACTGACCCCCACCACCCCAGCCGTGTTAGACAGAATGACCCCACCAGCCCTGTTAGACAGACTGACACAACAACTCCAGCCCTGTAAGACAGACTGACCCCACCAGCCCTGTTAAACAGATTGACCCCCTCCTGCTCTGTTAGACAGACTGACCCCCTCCAGCCCTGTTAGACAGACTGAAAGCACCAGCCCTGTTAGACAGACTGACCGCACCAGCCCTGTAAGACAGACTGACAGCCCTGCTAGACAGACTGACCGCACCAGCCCTGTATGACAGACTGACAGCCCTGTTAGACAGACTGACCCCACAACTCTAGCCCTGTAAGACAGACTGACCCCACCAGCCCTGTTATACAGACTGACCCCACCAGCCCTGTTAGACAGACTGACCCCCTCCAGCCCTGTTAGACAGACTGAAAGCACCAGCCCTGTTAGACAGACTGACCGCACCAGCCCTGTAAGACAGACTGACAGCCCTGTTAGACAGACTGACCGCACCAGCCCTGTTAGACAGACTGACCGCACCAGCCCTGTTAGACAGACTTACCCCACCACCGCACCAGCCCTGTTAGACAGACTGACCCCACCAGCCCTGTTAGACAGACTGACCCACCAGCCCTGTTAGACAGACAGACCGCACCAGCCCTGTTAGACAGACTGACCCCACCAGCCCTGTTAGACAGACTGACCCCACCAGCCCTGTTAGACAGACTGACCCCACCAGCCCTGTTAGACAGATTGACCCCACCAGCCCTGTTAGACAGACTGACCCCCTCCAGACCTTTTAGACAGACTGAAAGCACCAGCCCTGTTAGACAGAATGACCCCACCAGCCCTGTTAGACAGACTGACCCCACAACTCCAGCCCTGTAAGACAGACTGACCCCACAAGCCCTGTTAAACAGACTGACCCCCTCCAAGCCTGTTAGACAGACTGACCCCTTCCAGCCCTGTTAGACAGACTGACCCCACCAGCCCTGTTAGACAGACTGACCCCGCCATCCCAACCCTGTTAGACAGACTGACCCCACCAGCCCTGTTAGACAGACTGACCCCACCAGCCCTGTTAGACATACTGACCGCACCAGCCCTGTAAGACAGACTGACCCCACCAGCCCTGTTATACAGACTGACCGCACCAGCCCTGTTAGACAGACTGACCCTACCAGCCCTGTTAGACAGACTGACCCCACCAGCCCTGTTAGACAGACTGACCAGACCACTCCAGCCCTGTAAGACAGACTGACCCCACCAGCCCTGTTAGACAGACTGACCCCACCAGCCCTGTAAGACAGACTGACCCCACCAGCCCTGTTAGACAGACTGACCCCCTCCAGCCCTGTTATACAGACTGACCACACCAGCCCTGTTAGACAGACTGACCGCACAAGCCCTGTTAGACACACTGTCCACGCCACCCCAGCCCTGTTAGACAGAATGACCCCACCAGCCCTGTTACACAGACTGACCCCACAACTCCAGCCCTGTAAGACAGACTGACCCCACCAGCCCTGTTAAACAGACTGACCCCCTCCAAGCCTGTTAGACAGACTGACCCCTTCCAGCCCTGTTAGACAGACTGACCCCACCAGCCATGTTATACAGACTGACCCCACCAGCCCTGTTAGACAGACTGACCCCACCAGCCCTGTTATACAGACTGACCCCACCAGCCCTGTTGGACAGACTGACCGCACCAGCCCTGTTAGATAGACTGACCCCACCAGCCCTGTTAGACAGACTGACCCCACCAGACCTGTTAGACAGACTGACCCCCACCACCCCAGCCGTGTTAGACAGAATGACCCCACCAGCCCTGTTAGACAGACTGACCCCACAATTCCAGCCCTGTAAGACAGTCTGACAACACCAGCCCTGTTAAACAGACTGACCCCCTCCAGCCCTGTTAGACAGACTGACCCCCTCCAGCCCTGTTATACAGACTGACCACACCAGCCCTGTTAGACAGACTGACCGCACAAGCCCTGGTAGACACACTGTCCACGCCACCCCAGCCCTGTTAGACAGAATGACCCCTTCCAGCCCTGTTAGACAGACTGACCCCACCAGCCCTGTTAGACAGACTGACCCCGCCATCCCAACCCTGTTAGACAGACTGACCCCACCAGCCCTGTTAGACAGACTGACCCCACCAGCCCTGTTAGACATACTGACCGCACCAGCCCTGTAAGACAGACTGACCCCACCAGCCCTGTTATACAGACTGACCGCACCAGCCCTGTTAGACAGACTGACCCTACCAGCCCTGTTAGACAAACTGACCCCACCAGCCCTGTTAGACAGACTGACCCCACCACTCCAGCCCTGTAAGACAGACTGACCCCACCAGCCCTGTTAGACAGATTGACCCCACCAGCCCTGTAAGACAGACTGACCCCACCAGCCCTGTTAGACAGACCTACCCCACAACTCCAGCCCTGTAAGACAGTCTGACAACACCAGCCCTGTTAAACAGACTGACCCCCTCCAGCCCTGTTAGACAGACTGACCGCACCAGCCCTGTTAGATAGACCGACCCCACCAGCCCTGTTAGACAGACTGACCCCACCAGCCCTGTTAGACAGACTGACCCCCACCACCCCAGCCGTGTTAGACAGAATGACCCCACCAGCCCTGTTAGACAGACTGACACCACAACTCCAGCCCTGTAAGACAGACTGACCCCACCAGCCCTGTTAAACAGATTGACCCCCTCCTGCTCTGTTAGACAGACTGACCCCCTCCAGCCCTGTTAGACAGACTGAAAGCACCAGCCCTGTTAGACAGACTGACCGCACCAGCCCTGTAAGACAGACTGACAGCCCTGTTAGACAGACTGACCGCACCAGCCCTGTTAGACAGACTGACCCCACCACCCCAGCCCTGTTAGACAGACTGACCCTACCGGCCCTGTTAGACAGACTGACCCCACCAGTCCTGTTAGACAGACTGACCCCATGACCCCAGCCATGTTAGACAGACTGACCCCACCAGCCCTGTTAGACAGAATGACCCCACCAGCCCTGTTAGACAGACTGACCCCACCAGTCCTGTTAGACAGACTGACCCCATGACCCCAGCCCTGTTAGACAGACTGACCCCACCAGCCCTGTTAGACAGACTGACCCCACTAGCCCTGTTAGAAAGTCTGACCCCCCCAGCCCTGTTAGACAGACTGACCCTACCGGCCCTGTTAGACCAACTGACCCCACCAGTCCTGTTAGACAGACTGACCCCCACCAGCCCTGTTAGACAGACTGACCCCACCAGCCCTGTTAGAAAGTCTGACCCCACCAGCCCTTTTAGACAGAATTACCCCACCAGCCCTGTTAGACAGACTGACCCCACCAGCCCTGTTATACAGAATGACCCCACCAGCCCTGTTAGACAGACTGACCCCACAACTCCAGCCCTGTAAGACAGACTGACCTCACCAGCCCTGTTAAACAGACTGACCCACTCCAGCCCTGTTAGACAGACTGACCCCCTCAAGCCCTGTTAGACAGACTGAAAGCACCAGCCCTGTTAGACAGACTGACCCCACCAGCCCTGTTAGACAGACTGACCCACCAGCCCTGTTAGACAGACTGACCCCACAACTCCAGCCCTGTAAGACAGACTGACCCCACCAGCCCTGTTAAACAGATTGACCCCCTCCAGCTCTGTTAGACAGACTGACCCCCTCCAGCCCTGTTAGACAGGCTGAAAGCACCAGCCCTGTTAGACAGACTGACCGCACCAGCCCTGTAAGACAGACTGACAGCCCTGTTGGACAGACTGACCGCACCAGCCCTGTTAGACAGACTGACCCCAGCATCCCAGCCCTGTTAGACAGACTGACCCTACCGGCCCTGTTAGACAGACTGACCCCACCAGTCCTGTTAGACAGACTGACCCCATGACCCCAGCCCTTTTAGACAGACTGACCCCACCAGCCCTGTTAGACAGAATGACCCCACCAGCCCTGTTAGACAGACTGACCCCACAACTCCAGCCCTGTAAGACAGACTGACCTCACCAGCCCTGTTAAACAGACTGACAACCTCCAGCCCTGTTAGACAGACTGACCACCTCAAGCCATGTTAGACAGACTGAAAGCACCAGCCCTGTTAGACAGACTGACCCCACCAGCCCTGTTAGACAGACTGACCCACCAGCCCTGTTAGACAGACTGACCGCACCAGCCCTGTTAGATAGACTGACCCCACCAGCCCTGTTAGACAGACTGACCCCACCAGCCCTGTTAGACAGACTGACCCCCACCACCCCAGCCGTGTTAGACAGACTGACCCCGCCAGCCCTGTTAGACAGACTGACCCCACCAGCCCTGTTAGACAGACTGACCGCACCAGCCCTGTTAGACAGACTGACCCCCTCCAGCCCTTTTAGACAGACTGAAAGCACAAGCCCTGTTAGACAGACTGACCCCACCAGCCCTGTTAGACAGACTGACCCCCTCCAGCCCTGTTAGACAGACTGAAAGCACCAGCCCTGTTAGACAGACTGACCGCACCAGCCCTGTAAGACAGACTGACAGCCCTGTTGGACAGACTGACCGCACCAGCCCTGTTAAACAGACTGACCCCCTCCAGCCCTGTTAGACAGACTGACCCCCTCAAGCCCTGTTAGACAGACTGAAAGCACCAGCCCTGTTAGACAGACTGACCCCACCAGCCCTGTTAGACAGACTGACCCACCAGCCCTGTTAGACAGACTGACCCCACCAGCCCTGTTAGACAGACTGACCCCACCAGCCCTGTTAGACAGACTGACCCCCACCACCCCAGCCGTGTTAGACAGACTGACCCCACCAGCCCTGTTAGACAGACTGACCCCACCAGCCCTGTTAGACAGACTGACCCCCTCCAGCCCTTTTAGACTGACTGAAATCACCAGCCCTGTTAGACAGACTGACCCCACCAGCCCTGTTAGACAGACTGACCGCACCAGCCCTGTAAGACAGACTGACCCCACCAGCCATGTTATACAGACTGACCGCACCAGCCCTGTAAGACAGACTGACCCCACCAGCCATGTTATACAGACTGACCCCACCAGCCCTGTTAGACAGACTGACCCCACCAGCCCTGTTATACAGACTGACCCCACCAGACCTGTTGGACAGACTGACCGCACCAGCCCTGTTAGATAGACTGACCACCCCAGCCCTGTTAGACAGACTGACCCCACCAGCCCTGTTAGACAGACTGACCCCCAGCACCCCAGCCCTGTTAGACAGACTGACCCCTCCAGCCCTGTTAGATAGACTGACCCCACCAGCCCTGTTAGACAGACTGACCGCACCAGCCCTGTAAGACAGACTGACCCCACCAGCCATCTTATACAGACTGACCCCACCAGCCCTGTTAGACAGACTGACCGCACCAGCCCTGTAAGACAGACTGACCCCACCAGCCCTGTTATACAGACTGACCCCACCAGCCCTTTTAGACAGACTGACCCGACCACCCCAGCCCTGTTAGACAGACTGACCCTACCAGCCCTGTTATACAGACTGACCCCACCAGCCCAGCCCTGTTAGACAGACTTACCGCACCAGCCCTGTTAGATAGACTGACCCTACCAGCCCTGTTAGATAGACTGACCCCACCATCCCTGTTAGACAGACTGACCCCCACCACCCCAGCCCTGTTAGACAGACTGACCCCACCAGCCCTGTTAGACAGACTGACCCCACCAGCCCTGTTAGACAGACTGACCCCACCAGCCCTGTTAGACATAATGACCCCACCAGCCCTGTTAGACAGACTGACTCCACAATTCCAGCCCTGTAAGACAGACTGACCCCACCAGCCCTGTTAAACAGACTGACCCCCTCCAGCCCTGTTAGACAGACTGACCCCCTCAAGCCCTGTTAGACAGACTGAAAGCACCAGCCCTGTTAGACAGACTGACCCCACCAGGCCTGTAAGACAGACTGACCCCACCAGCCCTGTTATACAGACTGAACCCACCAGCCCTGTTAGACAGACTGACCGCACCAGCCCTGTTAGACAGACTGACCCCATGACCCCAGCCCTATTAGACAGACTGACCCCACCAGCCCTGTTAGACAGACTGACCCCACCAGCCCTGTTAGACAGACTGACCCCCTCCAGCCCTGTTAGACAGACTGAAAGCACCAGCCCTGTTAGACAGACTGACCGCACCAGCCCTGTAAGACAGACTGACAGCCCTGTTGGACAGACTGACCGCACCAGCCCTGTTAGACAGACTGACCCCAGCATCCCAGCCCTGTTAGACAGACTGACCCTACCGGCCCTGTTAGACAGACTGACCCCACCAGTCCTGTTAGACAGACTGACCCCATGACCCCAGCCCTATTAGACAGACTGACCCCACCAGCCCTGTTAGACAGAATGACCCCACCAGCCCTGTTAGACAGACTGACCCCACAACTCCAGCTCTGTAAGACAGACTGACCTCACCAGCCCTGTTAAACAGACTGACCCCCTCCAGCCCTGTTAGACAGACTGACCCCCTCAAGCCCTGTTAGACAGACTGAAAGCACCAGCCCTGTTAGACAGACTGACCCTACCAGCCCTGTTAGACAGACTGACCCACCAGCCCTGTTAGACAGACTGACCCCACCAGCCCTGTTAGACAGACTGACCCCACCAGCCCTGTTAGACAGAATGACCCCACCAGCCCTGTTAGACAGACTGACCCCACCAGCCCTGTTATACAGACTGAACCCACCAGCCCTGTTATACAGACTGAACCCACCAGGCCTGTAAGACAAACTGACCCCACCAGCCCTGTTATACAGACTGAACCCACCAGCCCTGTTAGACAGACTGACCGCACCAGCCCTGTTAGACAGACTGACCCCATGACCCCAGCCCTATTAGACAGACTGACCCCACCAGCCCTGTTAGACAGACTGACCCCACCAGCCCTGTTAGACAGACTGACCCCCTCCAGCCCTGTTAGACAGACTGAAAGCACCAGCCCTGTTAGACAGACTGACCGCACCAGCCCTGTAAGACAGACTGACAGCCCTGTTGGACAGACTGACCGCACCAGCCCTGTTAGACAGACTGACCCCAGCATCCCAGCCCTGTTAGACAGACTGACCCTACCGGCCCTGTTAGACAGACTGACCCCACCAGTCCTGTTAGACAGACTGACCCCATGACCCCAGCCCTGTTAGACAGACTGACCCCACCAGCCCTGTTAGACAGAATGACCCCACCAGCCCTGTTAGACAGACTGACCCCACAACTCCAGCTCTGTAAGACAGACTGACCTCACCAGCCCTGTTAAACAGACTGACCCCCTCCAGCCCTGTTAGACAGACTGACCCCCTCAAGCCCTGTTAGACAGACTGAAAGCACCAGCCCTGTTAGACAGACTGACCCCACCAGCCCTGTTAGACAGACTGACCCACCAGCCCTGTTAGACAGACTGACCCCACCAGCCCTGTTAGACAGACTGACCCCACCAGCCCTGTTAGACAGAATGACCCCACCAGCCCTGTTAGACAGACTGACCCCACAACTCCAGCTCTGTAAGACAGACTGACCTCACCAGCCCTGTTAAACAGACTGACCCCCTCCAGCCCTGTTAGACAGACTGACCCCCTCAAGCCCTGTTAGACAGACTGAAAGCACCAGCCCTGTTAGACAGACTGACCCCCTCCAGCCCTGTTATACAGACTGACCACACCAGCCCTGTTAGACAGACTGACCGCACAAGCCCTGTTAGACACACTGTCCACGCCACCCCAGCCCTGTTAGACAGAATGACCCCTTCCAGCCCTGTTAGACAGACTGACCCCACCAGCCCTGTTAGACAGACTGACCCCGCCATCCCAACCCTGTTAGACAGACTGACCCCACCAGCCCTGTTAGACAGACTGACCCCACCAGCCCTGTTAGACATACTGACCGCACCAGCCCTGTAAGACAGACTGACCCCACCAGCCCTGTTATACAGACTGACCGCACCAGCCCTGTTAGACAGACTGACCCTACCAGCCCTGTTAGACAAACTGACCCCACCAGCCCTGTTAGACAGACTGACCCCACCACTCCAGCCCTGTAAGACAGACTGACCCCACCAGCCCTGTTAGACAGATTGACCCCACCAGCCCTGTAAGACAGACTGACCCCACCAGCCCTGTTAGACAGACTGACCCCACAACTCCAGCCCTGTAAGACAGTCTGACAACACCAGCCCTGTTAAACAGACTGACCCCCTCCAGCCCTGTTAGACAGACTGACCGCACCAGCCCTGTTAGATAGACCGACCCCACCAGCCCTGTTAGACAGACTGACCCCACCAGCCCTGTTAGACAGACTGACCCCCACCACCCCAGCCGTGTTAGACAGAATGACCCCACCAGCCCTGTTAGACAGACTGACACCACAACTCCAGCCCTGTAAGACAGACTGACCCCACCAGCCCTGTTAAACAGATTGACCCCCTCCTGCTCTGTTAGACAGACTGACCCCCTCCAGCCCTGTTAGACAGACTGAAAGCACCAGCCCTGTTAGACAGACTGACCGCACCAGCCCTGTAAGACAGACTGACAGCCCTGTTAGACAGACTGACCGCACCAGCCCTGTTAGACAGACTGACCCCACCACCCCAGCCCTGTTAGACAGACTGACCCTACCGGCCCTGTTAGACAGACTGACCCCACCAGTCCTGTTAGACAGACTGACCCCATGACCCCAGCCCTGTTAGACAGACTGACCCCACCAGCCCTGTTAGACAGAATGACCCCACCAGCCCTGTTAGACAGACTGACCCCACCAGTCCTGTTAGACAGACTGACCCCATGACCCCAGCCCTGTTAGACAGACTGACCCCACCAGCCCTGTTAGACAGACTGACCCCACTAGCCCTGTTAGAAAGTCTGACCCCCCCAGCCCTGTTAGACAGACTGACCCTACCGGCCCTGTTAGACCAACTGACCCCACCAGTCCTGTTAGACAGACTGACCCCACCAGCCCTGTTAGACAGACTGACCCCACCAGCCCTGTTAGAAAGTCTGACCCCACCAGCCCTTTTAGACAGAATTACCCCACCAGCCCTGTTAGACAGACTGACCCCACCAGCCCTGTTATACAGAATGACCCCACCAGCCCTGTTAGACAGACTGACCCCACAACTCCAGCCCTGTAAGACAGACTGACCTCACCAGCCCTGTTAAACAGACTGACCCACTCCAGCCCTGTTAGACAGACTGACCCCCTCAAGCCCTGTTAGACAGACTGAAAGCACCAGCCCTGTTAGACAGACTGACCCCACCAGCCCTGTTAGACAGACTGACCCACCAGCCCTGTTAGACAGACTGACCCCACAACTCCAGCCCTGTAAGACAGACTGACCCCACCAGCCCTGTTAAACAGATTGACCCCCTCCAGCTCTGTTAGACAGACTGACCCCCTCCAGCCCTGTTAGACAGACTGAAAGCACCAGCCCTGTTAGACAGACTGACCGCACCAGCCCTGTAAGACAGACTGACAGCCCTGTTGGACAGACTGACCGCACCAGCCCTGTTAGACAGACTGACCCCAGCATCCCAGCCCTGTTAGACAGACTGACCCTACCGGCCCTGTTAGACAGACTGACCCCACCAGTCCTGTTAGACAGACTGACCCCGTGACCCCAGCCCTTTTAGACAGACTGACCCCACCAGCCCTGTTAGACAGAATGACCCCACCAGCCCTGTTAGACAGACTGACCCCACAACTCCAGCCCTGTAAGACAGACTGACCTCACCAGCCCTGTTAAACAGACTGACAACCTCCAGCCCTGTTAGACAGACTGACCACCTCAAGCCATGTTAGACAGACTGAAAGCACCAGCCCTGTTAGACAGACTGACCCCACCAGCCCTGTTAGACAGACTGACCCACCAGCCCTGTTAGACAGACTGACCGCACCAGCCCTGTTAGATAGACTGACCCCACCAGCCCTGTTAGACAGACTGACCCCACCAGCCCTGTTAGACAGACTGACCCCCACCACCCCAGCCGTGTTAGACAGACTGACCCCGCCAGCCCTGTTAGACAGACTGACCCCACCAGCCCTGTTAGACAGACTGACCTCACCAGCCCTGTTAGACAGACTGACCCCCTCCAGCCCTTTTAGACAGACTGAAAGCACAAGCCCTGTTAGACAGACTGACCCCACCAGCCCTGTTAGACAGACTGACCCCCTCCAGCCCTGTTAGACAGACTGAAAGCACCAGCCCTGTTAGACAGACTGACCGCACCAGCCCTGTAAGACAGACTGACAGCCCTGTTGGACAGACTGACCGCACCAGCCCTGTTAGACAGACTCACCCCAGCATCCCAGCCCTGTTAGACAGACTGACCCTACCGGCCCTGTAAGACAGACTGACCTCACCAGCCCTGTTAAACAGACTGACCCCCTCCAGCCCTGTTAGACAGACTGACCCCCTCAAGCCCTGTTAGACAGACTGAAAGCACCAGCCCTGTTAGACAGACTGACCCCACCAGCCCTGTTAGACAGACTGACCCACCAGCCCTGTTAGACAGACTGACCCCACCAGCCCTGTTAGACAGACTGACCCCACCAGCCCTGTTAGACAGACTGACCCCCACCACCCCAGCCGTGTTAGACAGACTGACCCCGCCAGCCCTGTTAGACAGACTGACCCCACCAGCCCTGTTAGACAGACTGACCCCACCAGCCCTGTTAGACAGACTGACCCCCTCCAGCCCTTTTAGACTGACTGAAATCACCAGCCCTGTTAGACAGACTGACCCCACCAGCCCTGTTAGACAGACTGACCGCACCAGCCCTGTAAGACAGACTGACCCCACCAGCCATGTTATACAGACTGACCGCACCAGCCCTGTAAGACAGACTGACCCCACCAGCCATGTTATACAGACTGACCCCACCAGCCCTGTTAGACAGACTGACCCCACCAGCCCTGTTATACAGACTGACCCCACCAGACCTGTTGGACAGACTGACCGCACCAGCCCTGTTAGATAGACTGACCCCACCAGCCCTGTTAGACAGACTGACCCCACCAGCCCTGTTAGACAGACTGACCCCCACCACCCCAGCCCTGTTAGACAGACTGACCCCTCCAGCCCTGTTAGACAGACTGACCCCACCAGCCCTGTTAGACAGACTGACCGCACCAGCCCTGTAAGACAGACTGACCCCACCAGCCATCTTATACAGACTGACCCCACCAGCCCTGTAAGACAGACTGACCTCACCAGCCCTGTTAAACAGACTGACCCACTCCAGCCCTGTTAGACAGACTGACCCCCTCAAGCCCTGTTAGACAGACTGAAAGCACCAGCCCTGTTAGACAGACTGACCCCACCAGCCCTGTTAGACAGACTGACCCACCAGCCCTGTTAGACAGACTGACCCCACAACTCCAGCCCTGTAAGACAGACTGACCCCACCAGCCCTGTTAAACAGATTGACCCCCTCCAGCTCTGTTAGACAGACTGACCCCCTCCAGCCCTGTTAGACAGACTGAAAGCACCAGCCCTGTTAGACAGACTGACCGCACCAGCCCTGTAAGACAGACTGACAGCCCTGTTGGACAGACTGACCGCACCAGCCCTGTTAGACAGACTGACCCCAGCATCCCAGCCCTGTTAGACAGACTGACCCTACCGGCCCTGTTAGACAGACTGACCCCACCAGTCCTGTTAGACAGACTGACCCCATGACCCCAGCCCTTTTAGACAGACTGACCCCACCAGCCCTGTTAGACAGAATGACCCCACCAGCCCTGTTAGACAGACTGACCCCACAACTCCAGCCCTGTAAGACAGACTGACCTCACCAGCCCTGTTAAACAGACTGACAACCTCCAGCCCTGTTAGACAGACTGACCACCTCAAGCCATGTTAGACAGACTGAAAGCACCAGCCCTGTTAGACAGACTGACCCCACCAGCCCTGTTAGACAGACTGACCCACCAGCCCTGTTAGACAGACTGACCGCACCAGCCCTGTTAGACAGACTGACCCCACCAGCCCTGTTAGACAGACTGACCCCACCAGCCCTGTTAGACAGACTGACCCCCTCCAGCCCTTTTAGACTGACTGAAATCACCAGCCCTGTTAGACAGACTGACCCCACCAGCCCTGTTAGACAGACTGACCGCACCAGCCCTGTAAGACAGACTGACCCCACCAGCCATGTTATACAGACTGACCGCACCAGCCCTGTAAGACAGACTGACCCCACCAGCCATGTTATACAGACTGACCCCACCAGCCCTGTTAGACAGACTGACCCCACCAGCCCTGTTATACAGACTGACCCCACCAGACCTGTTGGACAGACTGACCGCACCAGCCCTGTTAGATAGACTGACCCCACCAGCCCTGTTAGACAGACTGACCCCACCAGCCCTGTTAGACAGACTGACCCCCACCACCCCAGCCCTGTTAGACAGACTGACCCCTCCAGCCCTGTTAGACAGACTGACCCCACCAGCCCTGTTAGACAGACTGACCGCACCAGCCCTGTAAGACAGACTGACCCCACCAGCCATCTTATACAGACTGACCCCACCAGCCCTGTAAGACAGACTGACCTCACCAGCCCTGTTAAACAGACTGACCCACTCCAGCCCTGTTAGACAGACTGACCCCCTCAAGCCCTGTTAGACAGACTGAAAGCACCAGCCCTGTTAGACAGACTGACCCCACCAGCCCTGTTAGACAGACTGACCCACCAGCCCTGTTAGACAGACTGACCCCACAACTCCAGCCCTGTAAGACAGACTGACCCCACCAGCCCTGTTAAACAGATTGACCCCCTCCAGCTCTGTTAGACAGACTGACCCCCTCCAGCCCTGTTAGACAGACTGAAAGCACCAGCCCTGTTAGACAGACTGACCGCACCAGCCCTGTAAGACAGACTGACAGCCCTGTTGGACAGACTGACCGCACCAGCCCTGTTAGACAGACTGACCCCAGCATCCCAGCCCTGTTAGACAGACTGACCCTACCGGCCCTGTTAGACAGACTGACCCCACCAGTCCTGTTAGACAGACTGACCCCATGACCCCAGCCCTTTTAGACAGACTGACCCCACCAGCCCTGTTAGACAGAATGACCCCACCAGCCCTGTTAGACAGACTGACCCCACAACTCCAGCCCTGTAAGACAGACTGACCTCACCAGCCCTGTTAAACAGACTGACAACCTCCAGCCCTGTTAGACAGACTGACCACCTCAAGCCATGTTAGACAGACTGAAAGCACCAGCCCTGTTAGACAGACTGACCCCACCAGCCCTGTTAGACAGACTGACCCACCAGCCCTGTTAGACAGACTGACCGCACCAGCCCTGTTAGATAGACTGACCCCACCAGCCCTGTTAGACAGACTGACCCCACCAGCCCTGTTAGACAGACTGACCCCCACCACCCCAGCCGTGTTAGACAGACTGACCCCGCCAGCCCTGTTAGACAGACTGACCCCACCAGCCCTGTTAGACAGACTGACCTCACCAGCCCTGTTAGACAGACTGACCCCCTCCAGCCCTTTTAGACAGACTGAAAGCACAAGCCCTGTTAGACAGACTGACCCCACCAGCCCTGTTAGACAGACTGACCCCCTCCAGCCCTGTTAGACAGACTGAAAGCACCAGCCCTGTTAGACAGACTGACCGCACCAGCCCTGTAAGACAGACTGACCCCCTCCAGCCCTGTTAGACAGACTGAAAGCACCAGCCCTGTTAGACAGACTGACCGCACCAGCCCTGTAAGACAGACTGACAGCCCTGTTGGACAGACTGACCGCACCAGCCCTGTTAGACAGACTCACCCCAGCATCCCAGCCCTGTTAGACAGACTGACCCTACCGGCCCTGTAAGACAGACTGACCTCACCAGCCCTGTTAAACAGACTGACCCCCTCCAGCCCTGTTAGACAGACTGACCCCCTCAAGCCCTGTTAGACAGACTGAAAGCACCAGCCCTGTTAGACAGACTGACCCCACCAGCCCTGTTAGACAGACTGACCCACCAGCCCTGTTAGACAGACTGACCCCACCAGCCCTGTTAGACAGACTGACCCCACCAGCCCTGTTAGACAGACTGACCCCCACCACCCCAGCCGTGTTAGACAGACTGACCCCACCAGCCCTGTTAGACAGACTGACCCCACCAGCCCTGTTAGACAGACTGACCCCCTCCAGCCCTTTTAGACTGACTGAAATCACCAGCCCTGTTAGACAGACTGACCCCACCAGCCCTGTTAGACAGACTGACCGCACCAGCCCTGTAAGACAGACTGACCCCACCAGCCATGTTATACAGACTGACCGCACCAGCCCTGTAAGACAGACTGACCCCACCAGCCATGTTATACAGACTGACCCCACCAGCCCTGTTAGACAGACTGACCCCACCAGCCCTGTTATACAGACTGACCCCACCAGACCTGTTGGACAGACTGACCGCACCAGCCCTGTTAGATAGACTGACCCCACCAGCCCTGTTAGACAGACTGACCCCACCAGCCCTGTTAGACAGACTGACCCCCACCACCCCAGCCCTGTTAGACAGACTGACCCCTCCAGCCCTGTTAGACAGACTGACCCCACCAGCCCTGTTAGACAGACTGACCGCACCAGCCCTGTAAGACAGACTGACCCCACCAGCCATCTTATACAGACTGACCCCACCAGCCCTGTTAGACAGACTGACCGCACCAGCCCTGTAAGACAGACTGACCCCACCAGCCCTGTTATACAGACTGACCCCACCAGCCCTGTTAGACAGACTGACCCGACCACCCCAGCCCTGTTAGACAGACTGACCCTACCAGCCCTGTTATACAGACTGACCCCACCAGCCCAGCCCTGTTAGACAGACTTACCGCACCAGCCCTGTTAGATAGACTGACCCTACCAGCCCTGTTAGATAGACTGACCCCACCAGCCCTGTTAGACAGACTGACCCCCACCACCCCAGCCCTGTTAGACAGACTGACCCTACCGGCCCTGTTAGACAGACTGACCCCACCAGTCCTGTTAGACAGACTGACCCCATGACCCCAGCCCTGTTAGACAGACTGACCCCACCAGCCCTGTTAGACAGAATGACCCCACCAGCCCTGTTAGACAGACTGACCCCACAACTCCAGCTCTGTAAGACAGACTGACCTCACCAGCCCTGTTAAACAGACTGACCCCCTCCAGCCCTGTTAGACAGACTGACCCCCCCAAGCCCTGTTAGACAGACTGAAAGCACCAGCCCTGTTAGACAGACTGACCCCACCAGCCCTGTTAGACAGACTGACCCACCAGCCCTGTTAGACAGACTGACCCCACCAGCCCTGTTAGACAGACTGACCCCCACCACCCCAGCCGTGTTAGACAGACTGACCCCGCCAGCCCTGTTAGACAGACTGACCCCACCAGCCCTGTTAGACAGACTGACCCCACCAGCCCTGTTAGACAGACTGACCCCCTCCAGCCCTTTTAGACTGACTGAAAGCACCAGCCCTGTTAGACAGACTGAACCCCACCAGCCCTGTTAGACAGACTGACCGCACCAGCCCTGTAAGACAGACTGACCCCACCAGCCATGTTAGACAGACTGACCCCACCAGCCCTGTTATACAGACTGACCCCACCAGACCTGTTGGACAGACTGACCGCACCAGCCCTGTTAGATAGACTGACCCCATCAGCCCTGTTAGACAGACTGACCCCACCAGCCCTGTTAGACAGACTGACCCCCACAACCCCAGCCCTGTTAGACAGACTGACCCCTCCAGCCCTGTTAGACAGACTGACCCCACCAGCCCTGTTAGACAGACTGACCGCACCAGCCCTGTAAGACAGACTGACCCCACCAGCCATCTTATACAGACTGACCCCACCAGCCCTGTTAGACAGACTGACCGCACCAGCCCTGTAAGACAGACTGACCCCACCAGCCCTGTTATACAGACTGACCCCACCAGCCCTGTTAGACAGACTGACCCGACCACCCCAGCCCTGTTAGACAGACTGACCCTACCAGCCCTGTTATACAGACTGACCCCACCAGCCCAGCCCTGTTAGACAGACTTACCGCACCAGCCCTGTTAGATAGACTGACCCTACCAGCCCTGTTAGATAGACTGACCCCACCAGCCCTGTTAGACAGACTGACCCCCACCACCCCAGCCGTGTTAGACAGACTGACCCCACCAGCCCTGTTAGACAGACTGACCCCACCAGCCCTGTTAGACATAATGACCCCACCAGCCCTGTTAGACAGACTGACTCCACAATTCCAGCCCTGTAAGACAGACTGACCCCACCAGCCCTGTTAAACAGACTGACCCCCTCCAGCCCTGTTAGACAGACTGACCCCCTCAAGCCCTGTTAGACAGACTGAAAGCACCAGCCCTGTTAGACAGACTGACCCCACCAGGCCTGTAAGACAGACTGACCCCACCAGCCCTGTTATACAGACTGAACCCACCAGCCCTGTTAGACAGACTGACCGCACCAGCCCTGTTAGACAGACTGACCCCATGACCCCAGCCCTATTAGACAGACTGACCCCACCAGCCCTGTTAGACAGACTGACCCCACCAGCCCTGTTAGAAAGTCTGACCCCACCAGCCCTTTTAGACAGAATGACCCCACCAGCCCTGTTAGACAGACTGACCCCACCAGCCCTGTTAGACAGACTGACCGCACCAGCCCTGTTAGATAGACTGACCCCACCAGCCCTTTTAGACAGACTGACCCCACCAGCCCTGTTAGACAGACTGACCGCACCAGCCCTGTTAGATAGACTGACCCCACCAGCCCTGTTAGACAGACTGACTCCACCAGCCCTGTTAGACAGACTGACCCCACCAGCCCTGTTAGAAAGTCTGACCCCACCAGCCCTTTTAGACAGAATGACCCCACCAGCCCTGTAAGACAGACTGACCCCACCAGCCATGTTATACAGACTGACCCCACCAGCCCTGTTAGACAGACTGACCCCACCGGCCCTGTTAGACAGACTGACCGCACCAGCCCTGTTAGACAGACTGACCGCACCAGCCCTGTTAGATAGACTAATCCCACCAGCCCTGTTAGACAGACTGACCCCACCAGCCCTGTTAGACAGACTGACCCCATGACCCCAGCCCTGTTAGACAGACTGACCCCACCAGCCCTGTTAGACAGACTGACCCCACCAGCCCTGTTAGACAGACTGACCCCACCAGCCCTGTTAGACAGACTGACCCCACCAGCCCTGTAAGACAGACTGACCCCACCAGCCCTGTTAGACAGACTGACCCCTACCAGCCCTGTTAGACAGACTGACCCCTACCAGCCCTGTTAGACAGACTGACCCCACCAGCCCTGTTATACAGACTGACCCCACCAGCCCTGTTAGACAGACTGACCCGACCACTCCAGCCCTGTTAGACAGACTGACCCTACCAGCCCTGTTATACAGACTGACCCCACCAGCCCAGCCCTGTTAGACAGACTTACCGCACCAGCCCTGTTAGATAGACTGACCCTACCAGCCCTGTTAGATAGACTGACCCCACCAGCCCTGTTAGACAGACTGACCCCCACCACCCCAGCCGTGTTAGACAGACTGACCCCACCAGCCCTGTTAGACAGACTGACCCCACCAGCCCTGTTAGACAGACTGACCCCACCAGCCCTGTTAGACAGACTGACCCCACCAGCCCTGTTAGACAGACTGACCCCCTCAAGCCCTGTTAGACAGACTGAAAGCACCAGCCCTGTTAGACAGACTGACCCCACCAGGCCTGTAAGACAGACTGACCCCACCAGCCATGTTATACAGACTGAACCCACCAGCCCTGTTAGACAGACTGACCGCACCAGCCCTGTTAGACAGACTGACCCCATGACCCCAGCCCTGTTAGACAGACTGACCCCACCAGCCCTGTTAGAAAGTCTGACCCCACCAGCCCTTTTAGACAGAATTACCCCACCAGCCCTGTTAGACAGACTGACCCCACCAGCCCTGTTATACAGACTGACCCCACCAGCCATGTTATACAGACTGACCCCACCAGCCCTGTTAGACAGACTGACCGCACCAGCCCTGTTAGATAGACTGACCCCACCAGCCCTTTTAGACAGACTGACCCCACCAGCCCTGTTAGACAGACTGACCACACCAGCCCTGTTAGATAGACTGACCCCACCAGCCCTGTTAGACAGACTGACCCCACCAGCCCTGTTAGACAGACTGACCCCACCAGCCCTGTTAGAAAGTCTGACCCCACCAGCCCTTTTAGACAGAATGACCCCACCAGCCCTGTTAGACAGACTGACTCCACAATTCCAGCCCTGTAAGACAGACTGACCCCACCAGCCCTGTTAAACAGACTGACCCCCTCCAGCCCTGTTAGACAGACTGACCCCCTCAAGCCCTGTTAGACAGACTGAAAGCACCAGCCCTGTTAGACAGACTGACCCCACCAGGCCTGTAAGACAGACTGACCCCACCAGCCCTGTTATACAGACTGAACCCACCAGCCCTGTTAGACAGACTGACCGCACCAGCCCTGTTAGACAGACTGACCCCATGACCCCAGCCCTATTAGACAGACTGACCCCACCAGCCCTGTTAGACAGACTGACCCCACCAGCCCTGTTAGAAAGTCTGACCCCACCAGCCCTTTTAGACAGAATGACCCCACCAGCCCTGTTAGACAGACTGACCCCACCAGCCCTGTTAGACAGACTGACCGCACCAGCCCTGTTAGATAGACTGACCCCACCAGCCCTTTTAGACAGACTGACCCCACCAGCCCTGTTAGACAGACTGACCGCACCAGCCCTGTTAGATAGACTGACCCCACCAGCCCTGTTAGACAGACTGACCCCACCAGCCCTGTTAGATAGACTGACCCCACCAGCCCTGTTAGAAAGTCTGACCCCACCAGCCCTTTTAGACAGAATGACCCCACCAGCCCTGTAAGACAGACTGACCCCACCAGCCATGTTATACAGACTGACCCCACCAGCCCTGTTAGACAGACTGACCGCACCAGCCCTGTTAGATAGACTGACCCCACCAGCCCTGTTAGACAGACTGACCCCACCAGCCCTGTTAGACAGACTGACCCCCACCACCCCAGCCGTGTTAGACAGAATGACCGCACCAGCCCTGTTAGACAGACTGACCCCACCACCCCAGCCCTGTTAGACAGACTGACCCTACCAGCCCTGTTAGACAGACTGACCCCACCAGCCCTGTTAGACAGACTGACCCCCACCACCCCAGCCCTGTTAGACAGACTGACCCCACCAGCCCTGTTAGACAGACTGACCGCACCAGCCCTGTTAGATAGACTGACCCCACCAGCCCTGTTAGACAGACTGACCCCACCAGCCCTGTTAGACAGACTGACCCCCACCACCCCAGCCGTGTTAGACAGAATGACCGCACCAGCCCTGTTAGACAGACTGACCCCACCACCCCAGCCCTGTTAGACAGACTGACCCTACCGGCCCTGTTAGACAGACTGACCCCACCAGTCCTGTTAGACAGACTGACCCCATGACCCCAGCCCTGTTAGACAGACTGACCCCACCAGCCCTGTTAGACAGACTGACCCCACCAGCCCTGTTAGACAGACTGACCCCACCAGCCCTGTTAGACAGACTGACCCCACCAGCCTTGTAAGACAGACTGACCCCACCTGCCCTGTTAGACAGACTGACCCCTACCAGCCCTGTTAGACAGACTGACCCCACCAGCCCTGTTAGAAAGTCTGACCCCACCAGCCCTTTTAGACAGAATGACCCCACCAGCCCTGTTAGACAGACTGACCCCACCAGCCCTGTTAGACAGACTGACCGCACCAGCCCTGTTAGATAGACTGACCCCACCAGCCCTTTTAGACAGACTGACCCCACCAGCCCTGTTAGACAGACTGACCGCACCAGCCCTGTTAGATAGACTGACCCCACCAGCCCTGTTAGACAGACTGACCCCACCAGCCCTGTTAGACAGACTGACCCCACCAGCCCTGTTAGACAGACTGACCCCACCAGCCCTGTTAGACAGACTGACCCCACCAGCCTTGTAAGACAGACTGACCCCACCTGCCCTGTTAGACAGACTGACCCCTACCAGCCCTGTTAGACAGACTGACCCCTACCAGCCCTGTTAGACAGACTGACCCCACCAGCCCTGTTATACAGACTGACCCCACCAGCCCTGTTAGACAGACTGACCGGACCACCCCAGCCCTGTTAGACAGACTGACCCTACCAGCCCTGTTATACAGACTGACCCCACCAGCCCAGCCCTGTTAGACAGACTGACCGCACCAGCCCTGTTAGATAGACTGACCCCACCAGCCCTGTTAGACAGACTGACCCCACCAGCCCTGTTAGACAGACTGACCCCACCAGCCCTGTTAGACAGACTGACCCCACCAGCCCTGTTAGACAGACTGACCCCACCAGCCTTGTAAGACAGACTGACCCCACCTGCCCTGTTAGACAGACTGACCCCTACCAGCCCTGTTAGACAGACTGACCCCTACCAGCCCTGTTAGACAGACTGACCCCACCGGCCCTGTTAGACAGACTGACCCCACCAGCCCTGTTAGACAGACTGACCGGACCACCCCAGCCCTGTTAGACAGACTGACCCTACCAGCCCTGTTATACAGACTGACCCCACCAGCCCAGCCCTGTTAGACAGACTTACCGCACCAGCCCTGTTAGATAGACTGACCCTACCAGCCCTGTTAGATAGACTGACCCCACCAGCCCTGTTAGACAGACTGACCCCCACCACCCCAGCCGTGTTAGACAGACTGACCCCACCAGCCCTGTTAGACAGACTGACCCCACCAGCCCTGTTAGACATAATGACCCCACCAGCCCTGTTAGACAGACTGACTCCACAATTCCAGCCCTGTAAGACAGACTGACCCCACCAGCCCTGTTAAACAGACTGACCCCCTCCAGCCCTGTTAGACAGACTGACCCCCTCAAGCCCTGTTAGACAGACTGAAAGCACCAGCCCTGTTAGACAGACTGACCCCACCAGGCCTGTAAGACAGACTGACCCCACCAGCCCTGTTATACAGACTGAACCCACCAGCCCTGTTAGACAGACTGACCGCACCAGCCCTGTTAGACAGACTGACCCCATGACCCCAGCCCTATTAGACAGACTGACCCCACCAGCCCTGTTAGACAGACTGACCCCACCAGCCCTGTTAGAAAGTCTGACCCCACCAGCCCTTTTAGACAGAATGACCCCACCAGCCCTGTTAGACAGACTGACCCCACCAGCCCTGTTAGACAGACTGACCGCACCAGCCCTGTTAGATAGACTGACCCCACCAGCCCTTTTAGACAGACTGACCCCACCAGCCCTGTTAGACAGACTGACCGCACCAGCCCTGTTAGATAGACTGACCCCACCAGCCCTGTTAGACAGACTGACTCCACCAGCCCTGTTAGACAGACTGACCCCACCAGCCCTGTTAGAAAGTCTGACCCCACCAGCCCTTTTAGACAGAATGACCCCACCAGCCCTGTAAGACAGACTGACCCCACCAGCCATGTTATACAGACTGACCCCACCAGCCCTGTTAGACAGACTGACCCCACCGGCCCTGTTAGACAGACTGACCGCACCAGCCCTGTTAGACAGACTGACCGCACCAGCCCTGTTAGATAGACTAATCCCACCAGCCCTGTTAGACAGACTGACCCCACCAGCCCTGTTAGACAGACTGACCCCATGACCCCAGCCCTGTTAGACAGACTGACCCCACCAGCCCTGTTAGACAGACTGACCCCACCAGCCCTGTTAGACAGACTGACCCCACCAGCCCTGTTAGACAGACTGACCCCACCAGCCCTGTAAGACAGACTGACCCCACCAGCCCTGTTAGACAGACTGACCCCTACCAGCCCTGTTAGACAGACTGACCCCTACCAGCCCTGTTAGACAGACTGACCCCACCAGCCCTGTTATACAGACTGACCCCACCAGCCCTGTTAGACAGACTGACCCGACCACTCCAGCCCTGTTAGACAGACTGACCCTACCAGCCCTGTTATACAGACTGACCCCACCAGCCCAGCCCTGTTAGACAGACTTACCGCACCAGCCCTGTTAGATAGACTGACCCTACCAGCCCTGTTAGATAGACTGACCCCACCAGCCCTGTTAGACAGACTGACCCCCACCACCCCAGCCGTGTTAGACAGACTGACCCCACCAGCCCTGTTAGACAGACTGACCCCACCAGCCCTGTTAGACAGACTGACCCCACCAGCCCTGTTAGACAGACTGACCCCACCAGCCCTGTTAGACAGACTGACCCCCTCAAGCCCTGTTAGACAGACTGAAAGCACCAGCCCTGTTAGACAGACTGACCCCACCAGGCCTGTAAGACAGACTGACCCCACCAGCCATGTTATACAGACTGAACCCACCAGCCCTGTTAGACAGACTGACCGCACCAGCCCTGTTAGACAGACTGACCCCATGACCCCAGCCCTGTTAGACAGACTGACCCCACCAGCCCTGTTAGAAAGTCTGACCCCACCAGCCCTTTTAGACAGAATTACCCCACCAGCCCTGTTAGACAGACTGACCCCACCAGCCCTGTTATACAGACTGACCCCACCAGCCATGTTATACAGACTGACCCCACCAGCCCTGTTAGACAGACTGACCGCACCAGCCCTGTTAGATAGACTGACCCCACCAGCCCTTTTAGACAGACTGACCCCACCAGCCCTGTTAGACAGACTGACCACACCAGCCCTGTTAGATAGACTGACCCCACCAGCCCTGTTAGACAGACTGACCCCACCAGCCCTGTTAGACAGACTGACCCCACCAGCCCTGTTAGAAAGTCTGACCCCACCAGCCCTTTTAGACAGAATGACCCCACCAGCCCTGTTAGACAGACTGACTCCACAATTCCAGCCCTGTAAGACAGACTGACCCCACCAGCCCTGTTAAACAGACTGACCCCCTCCAGCCCTGTTAGACAGACTGACCCCCTCAAGCCCTGTTAGACAGACTGAAAGCACCAGCCCTGTTAGACAGACTGACCCCACCAGGCCTGTAAGACAGACTGACCCCACCAGCCCTGTTATACAGACTGAACCCACCAGCCCTGTTAGACAGACTGACCGCACCAGCCCTGTTAGACAGACTGACCCCATGACCCCAGCCCTATTAGACAGACTGACCCCACCAGCCCTGTTAGACAGACTGACCCCACCAGCCCTGTTAGAAAGTCTGACCCCACCAGCCCTTTTAGACAGAATGACCCCACCAGCCCTGTTAGACAGACTGACCCCACCAGCCCTGTTAGACAGACTGACCGCACCAGCCCTGTTAGATAGACTGACCCCACCAGCCCTTTTAGACAGACTGACCCCACCAGCCCTGTTAGACAGACTGACCGCACCAGCCCTGTTAGATAGACTGACCCCACCAGCCCTGTTAGACAGACTGACCCCACCAGCCCTGTTAGATAGACTGACCCCACCAGCCCTGTTAGAAAGTCTGACCCCACCAGCCCTTTTAGACAGAATGACCCCACCAGCCCTGTAAGACAGACTGACCCCACCAGCCATGTTATACAGACTGACCCCACCAGCCCTGTTAGACAGACTGACCGCACCAGCCCTGTTAGATAGACTGACCCCACCAGCCCTGTTAGACAGACTGACCCCACCAGCCCTGTTAGACAGACTGACCCCCACCACCCCAGCCGTGTTAGACAGAATGACCGCACCAGCCCTGTTAGACAGACTGACCCCACCACCCCAGCCCTGTTAGACAGACTGACCCTACCAGCCCTGTTAGACAGACTGACCCCACCAGCCCTGTTAGACAGACTGACCCCCACCACCCCAGCCCTGTTAGACAGACTGACCCCACCAGCCCTGTTAGACAGACTGACCGCACCAGCCCTGTTAGATAGACTGACCCCACCAGCCCTGTTAGACAGACTGACCCCACCAGCCCTGTTAGACAGACTGACCCCCACCACCCCAGCCGTGTTAGACAGAATGACCGCACCAGCCCTGTTAGACAGACTGACCCCACCACCCCAGCCCTGTTAGACAGACTGACCCTACCGGCCCTGTTAGACAGACTGACCCCACCAGTCCTGTTAGACAGACTGACCCCATGACCCCAGCCCTGTTAGACAGACTGACCCCACCAGCCCTGTTAGACAGACTGACCCCACCAGCCCTGTTAGACAGACTGACCCCACCAGCCCTGTTAGACAGACTGACCCCACCAGCCTTGTAAGACAGACTGACCCCACCTGCCCTGTTAGACAGACTGACCCCTACCAGCCCTGTTAGACAGACTGACCCCACCAGCCCTGTTAGAAAGTCTGACCCCACCAGCCCTTTTAGACAGAATGACCCCACCAGCCCTGTTAGACAGACTGACCCCACCAGCCCTGTTAGACAGACTGACCGCACCAGCCCTGTTAGATAGACTGACCCCACCAGCCCTTTTAGACAGACTGACCCCACCAGCCCTGTTAGACAGACTGACCGCACCAGCCCTGTTAGATAGACTGACCCCACCAGCCCTGTTAGACAGACTGACCCCACCAGCCCTGTTAGACAGACTGACCCCACCAGCCCTGTTAGACAGACTGACCCCACCAGCCCTGTTAGACAGACTGACCCCACCAGCCTTGTAAGACAGACTGACCCCACCTGCCCTGTTAGACAGACTGACCCCTACCAGCCCTGTTAGACAGACTGACCCCTACCAGCCCTGTTAGACAGACTGACCCCACCAGCCCTGTTATACAGACTGACCCCACCAGCCCTGTTAGACAGACTGACCGGACCACCCCAGCCCTGTTAGACAGACTGACCCTACCAGCCCTGTTATACAGACTGACCCCACCAGCCCAGCCCTGTTAGACAGACTTACCGCACCAGCCCTGTTAGATAGACTGACCCTACCAGCCCTGTTAGATAGACTGACCCCACCAGCCCTGTTAGACAGACTGACCCCCACCACCCCAGCCATGTTAGACAGACTGACCCCACCAGCCCTGTTAGACAGACTGACCCCACCAGCCCTGTTAGACAGACTGACCCCACCAGCCCTGTTAGACAGACTGACCCCACCAGCCCTGTTAGACAGACTGACCCCCTCAAGCCCTGTTAGACAGACTGAAAGCACCAGCCCTGTTAGACAGACTGACCCCACCAGGCCTGTAAGACAGACTGACCCCACCAGCCCTGTTATACAGACTGAACCCACCAGCCCTGTTAGACAGACTGACCGCACCAGCCCTGTTAGACAGACTGACCCCATGACCCCAGCCCTGTTAGACAGACTGACCCCACCAGCCCTGTTAGAAAGTCTGACCCCACCAGCCCTTTTAGACAGAATGACCCCACCAGCCCTGTTAGACAGACTGACCCCACCAGCCCTGTTATACAGACTGACCCCACCAGCCATGTTATACAGACTGACCCCACCAGCCCTGTTAGACAGACTGACCGCACCAGCCCTGTTAGATAGACTGACCCCACCAGCCCTTTTAGACAGACTGACCCCACCAGCCCTGTTAGACAGACTGACCGCACCAGCCCTGTTAGATAGACTGACCCCACCAGCCCTGTTAGACAGACTGACCCCACCAGCCCTGTTAGACAGACTGACCCCACCAGCCCTGTTTATAAGTCTGACCCCACCAGCCCTTTTAGACAGAATGACCCCACCAGCCCTGTTAGACAGACTGACTCCACAATTCCAGCCCTGTAAGACAGACTGACCCTACCAGCCCTGTTAAACAGACTGACCCCCTCCAGCCCTGTTAGACAGACTGACCCCCTCAAGCCCTGTTAGACAGACTGAAAGCACCAGCCCTGTTAGACAGACTGACCCCACCAGGCCTGTTATACAGACTGAACCCACCAGCCCTGTTAGACAGACTGACCGCACCAGCCCTGTTAGACAGACTGACCACATGACCCCAGCCCTATTAGACAGACTGACCCCACCAGCCCTGTTAGACAGACTGACCCCACCAGCCCTGTTAGAAAGTCTGACCCCACCAGCCCTTTTAGACAGAATGACCCCACCAGCCCTGTTAGACAGACTGACCCCACCAGCCCTGTTAGACAGACTGACCGCACCAGCCCTGTTAGATAGACTGACCCCACCAGCCCTTTCAGACAGACTGACCCCACCAGCCCTGTTAGACAGACTGACCGCACCAGCCCTGTTAGATAGACTGACCCCACCAGCCCTGTTAGACAGACTGACCCCACCAGCCCTGTTAGACAGACTGACCCCACCAGCCCTGTTAGAAAGTCTGACCCCACCAGCCCTTTTAGACAGAATGACCCCACCAGCCCTGTAAGACAGACTGACCCCACCAGCCATGTTATACAGACTGACCCCACCATCCCTGTTAGACAGACTGACCCCACCAGCCCTGTTAGACAGACTGACCGCACCAGCCCTGTTAGATAGACTGACCCCACCAGCCCTGTTAGACAGACTGACCCCACCAGCCCTGTTAGACAGACTGACCGCACCAGCCCTGTTAGATAGACTGACCCCACCTGCCCTGTTAGACAGACTGACCCCACCAGCCCTGTTAGACAGACTGACCCCCACCACCCCAGCCGTGTTAGACAGAATGACCGCACCAGCCCTGTTAGACAGACTGACCCCACCACCCCAGCCCTGTTAGACAGACTGACCCTACCGGCCCTGTTAGACAGACTGACCCCACCAGTCCTGTTAGACAGACTGACCCCATGACCCCAGCCCTGTTAGACAGACTGACCCCATGACCCCAGCCCTGTTAGACAGACTGACCCCACCAGCCCTGTTAGACAGACTGACCCACCAGCCCTGTTAGACAGACTGACCCCTACCAGCCCTGTTAGACAGACTGACCCCACCAGCCCTGTAAGACAGACTGACTCCACCAGCCCTGTTAGACAGACTGACCCCTACCAGCCCTGTTAGACAGACTCACCCCTACCAGCCCTGTTAGACAGACTGACCCCACCAGCCCTGTTATTCAGACTGACCCCACCAGCCCTGTTAGACAGACTGACCCGACCACCCCAGCCCTGTTAGACAGACTGACCCTACCAGCCCTGTTATACAGACTGACCCCACCAGCCCAGCCCTGTTAGACAGACTTACCGCACCAGCCCTGTTAGATAGACTGACCCTACCAGCCCTGTTAGATAGACTGACCCCACCAGCCCTAATAGACAGACTGACCCCCACCACCCCAGCCGTGTTAGACAGACTGACCCCACCAGCCCTGTTAGACAGACTGACCCCACCAGCCCTGTTAGACAGACTGACCCCACCAGCCCTGTTAGACAGACTGACCCCACCAGCCCTGTTAGACAGACTGACCCCCTCAAGCCCTGTTAGACAGACTGAAAGCACCAGCCCTGTTAGACAGACTGACCCCACCAGGCCTGTAAGACAGACTGACCCCACCAGCCCTGTTATACAGACTGAACCCACCAGCCCTGTTAGACAGACTGACCGCACCAGCCCTGTTAGACAGACTGACCCCATGACCCCAGCCCTGTTAGACAGACTGACCCCACCAGCCCTGTTAGAAAGTCTGACCCCACCAGCCCTTTTAGACAGAATGACCCCACCAGCCCTGTTAGACAGACTGACTCCACCAGCCCTGTTATACAGACTGACCCCACCAGCCATGTTATACAGACTGACCCCACCAGCCCTGTTAGACAGACTGACCGCACCAGCCCTGTTAGATAGACTGACCCCACCAGCCCTTTTAGACAGACTGACCCCACCAGCCCTGTTAGACAGACTGACCGCACC
Organism: Oncorhynchus kisutch; assembly: GCF_002021735.2. NCBI lineage: Eukaryota > Metazoa > Chordata > Actinopteri > Salmoniformes > Salmonidae > Oncorhynchus > Oncorhynchus kisutch. The sequence continues at coordinate 55,312,863 of NC_034180.2, forward strand.
AGCCCTGTTAGATAGACTGACCCCACCACCCCTGTTAGACAGACTGACCCCACCAGCCCTTTTAGACAGACTGACCCCCACCACCCCAGCCCTGTTAGACAGACTGAACCCACCAGCCCTGTTAGACAGACTGACCGCACCAGCCCTGTTAGACAGACTGACCCCATGACCCCAGCCCTGTTAGACAGACTGACCCCACCAGCCCTGTTAGAAAGTCTGACCCCACCAGCCCTTTTAGACAGAATGACCCCACCAGCCCTGTTAGACAGACTGACTCCACCAGCCCTGTTATACAGACTGACCCCACCAGCCATGTTATACAGACTGACCCCACCAGCCCTGTTAGACAGACTGACCGCACCAGCCCTGTTAGATAGACTGACCCCACCAGCCCTTTTAGACAGACTGACCCCACCAGCCCTGTTAGACAGACTGACCGCACCAGCCCTGTTAGATAGACTGACCCCACCACCCCTGTTAGACAGACTGACCCCACCAGCCCTTTTAGACAGACTGACCCCCACCACCCCAGCCCTGTTAGACAGACTGACCCCACCAGCCCTGTTAGACAGACTGACCCCACCAGCCCTGTTAGACAGACTGACCCCACCAGCCCTGTTAGAAAGTCTGACCCCACCAGCCCTTTTAGACAGAATGACCCCACCAGCCCTGTTAGACAGACTGACCCCACCAGCCCTGTAAGACAGACTGACCCCACCAGCCATGTTATACAGACTGACCCCACCAGCCCTGTTAGACAGACTGACCCCACCAGCCCTGTTAGACAGACTGACCGCACCAGCCCTGTTAGATAGACTGACCCCACCAGCCCTGTTAGACAGACTGACCCCACCAGCCCTGTTAGACAGACTGACCGCACCAGCCCTGTTAGATAGACTGACCCCACCAGCCCTGTTAGACAGACTGACCCCACCAGCCCTGTTAGATAGACTGACCCCACCAGCCCTGTTATACAGACTGACCCCACCAGCCCTGTTAGACAGACTGACCCCACCACCCCTGTTAGACAGACTGACCCCACCAGCCCTTTTAGACAGACTGACCCCCACCACCCCAGCCCTGTTAGACAGACTGACCCCACCAGCCCTGTTAGACAGACTGACCCCACCACCCCTGCCCTGTTAGACAGACTGACCCCACCAGCCCTGTTAGACAGACTGACCTCCACCACCCCAGCCCTGTTAGACAGACTGACCCCCACCACCCCAGCCCTGTTAGACAGTCAGACCCCACCACACCTGGCCATGAGAAGAGAGAGTAAGAGACCAATAAACCCAACCAAATCATGAGAAAACTAAATTAAATCTTAACGCTACAGCATACAATGATATTCTAGACGATTCTGTGCTTCCAACTTTGTGACAACAGTTTGGGGAAGGCCATTTCCTGCTTCAGCATGACAATGCCCCCTTGCACAAAGCGAGGTCCATACAGAAATGGATTGTCGAGATCGATGTGGAAGACCTTGACTAGCCTACACGTAGGCCTGACCTCAACCCCATCGAAAACCTTTGGGATGAATTGGAACGTCGACTGCGAGCCAAACATCAGTGCCCAACCTCATTAATGCTCTTGTGAATTGAAGCAAGTCCCCGGCAGCAATGTACCAACATCTAGTGGAAAGCCTTCCCAGAAGAGTGGAGGCTGTTATAGCAGCAATGTTCCTACATCTAGTGGAAAGCCTTCCCAGAAGAGTGGAGGCTGTTATAGCAGCAATGTTCCAACATCTAGTGGAAAGCCTTCCCAGAAGAGTATACAGGCTGTTATAGCAGCAATGTTCCAACATCTAGTAGAAAGCCTTCCCAGAAGAGTGCAGGCTGTTATAGCAGCAATGTTCCAACGTCTAGTAGAAAGCCTTCCCAGAAGAGTGGAGGCTGTTAGAGCAGTAAAGGGGGGACCATCTCCATATTAACACCAATGATTTTGGAATCAGATGTTTGACAAGCTGGTGTCCACATACTTTTGGCAACATAGTGTATTTCCCTCAGTTTACAGAGACCCATAAAACATTCGAAAATAAATCCAATTTTGACCTGTTGCCACAAGAAAATGGCAACCAGTGAAGAACAAACACCATTGTAAATACAACCCATATTTATGTTTATATAATTTCCCTTTTGTACTTAAACACATTGTTACAACACTGTACATTGCGATAATATGTTAAATAACGTATATTATTTTTAAACTTTTGTGAGTGTAAGGTTTACTGTTCATTTCGGATTTCCTATTCCACCTATGTTCATCATCTGTTTAACTTGCTTTGGCAATGTAAACATATGATTTCTATGCCAATAAAACCCCTTGGCGCGGGGGGGGGGGGGGGGGGGGGGGGGGGTCAGAGAGAGAGAGGCTAAAATGTAGGGAGTAATATCTTCAAAAATGCCAAGGATTTACATAATATAGTCTCAACCTGGTTTAGAAATAAAATAATGATTATTTCACCCCCCCAAAAATACCATGAAATTGCTCTGCATTTCAAGTTTATATCGTCTAGAATAGACAATGTTCTCTAAAATAGTACAAATGCTGATATGCTTTGTTTAATTTCTCTTAAATTCCACTTAACCAAAAATAGAAATGAACCTGAAATAATAAATTATTCTACCAACTCTTTGACATCCATTAGTTTGCTTCGCGATATAACCCGATTCAAACGTTCAATTCAAAGTTCTTATTTAGCCTAAGATGTTTTCTCAACCTCTACTTCGATGTGTTTTCATGGATATGATTGTTTTTAAAACAGTACTGGGATAAGAAATGGCTCAAAATTTAGAAAATATATTTATTGAATATGTCAATCAAAATATACAAACGTTTGAATTCACAGAGACACTCTCATAAGAGCAATAAAGTAAGAAACATCGTTTAAATATAGAACTATACATCTATGAATTAAATATTTATACAGTAATGGGTGGTGTGGTCCTCGGCTCCGTGTCTTGAGCGGTGTATACAGATGCCCGGTTCTGTGGTCCAAGACCGGTCAGCAGTAGTCAGGGAGCCCGTCTTTATGCACATCTTATCCGTCTGAGAAGTCGATCTCCTCCGCCTCCTCCCCCAGACCTTGAGAACCAGGACTCTTCACTGGGGTGGCCAGGCCCAGTTTAACCAGCTTGTTCTGCTGTTGCTCCAGACTCTGCTTGCGCCATTTGATGCGTCGATTCTGGAACCACACTTTAACCTGAAAATAAGAAAAGGAATTTTGGTTTTAAGGAATTTTTTTAACGTTATAAACGTCAGTGCCAATCGTATTATCATTCTCATTCTTTAAAAAAACTATTAAATTGGGGCTTTGCTTTAGTTCAAAGAAAGTTTGCAGTTTGAGTTGGAATCTGGTTTGTACCTGAGCCTCTGTGAGCTGCAGACCCGACGCCAGAAGGAACCTCTCCGAGCCGACCATGTACTGCTGCCGGGAGAACTCCTTCTCCAGACGGTCCAACTGCTCGTTGGTGAAGCTGGTGCGCATCCGCTTGGATTTCCCTTCCTTGTGTTTGAATGAGTGGGACATTGATAGACCTGTTTCTGTGAAGGAAAGAGATGGACAACAGTTTAAAACCCATGTCGGACTTGTCTTTAGGCCATTGTGTTTAGTTTGGATCATTGAATAAGTTAGAATGGCACGTTAGATTGACATTTACCGTGTGCGTAAAAGGCCCCATGGCATGAGAACGGCGGACAGCAGTAGACAGAGTATCCGGGTTGTGTGTGACTGTGCACCGGCGTGTGCAGCATGTTGGGCGAGTAGAGGTACTGTGGCAGCGCTGAGCTCATCTGGGTCTGGAAGGGATGTAGTGGCGCTGTCGGTTGGTATTTGAGTCTACAGTGAATGGGACTCGTTCGGTCTATGTGTGTCTCCGACGGCTTGGCGAGCAGGGCGTCAATGGTGAAAGATTTCCCGCTGGCAGGCTTGGTCGCCGCTGCGCACTGGCTACTGTTGCGCTGTGGATAGAGCGAAGCGTAATGGCGCATGGCGGAGTGCCCGTACGCTCCCAATCCTGTTGGTCTGTTCGGTACTTGCATGCTGTCAGTCGTGATGGAAAAAGGAAAAGCGAGGAAAACAAAGTTAATGTATGTCCAACGTAGGCTGTTTCTCCTGGTGCAGCGAGGAGAGTAGTACTGCTCTCAACTGAAACAGGTCCCTCTTTATACCCTCCCCGGACCTCGAGGTGTCAACAGCCCCCCCAGCGGGTCTTTGTCTTTCTAAGTAGCAGATGAGAGGAACGAGCATCCCTACAACCTATCCAATTCATTGATGGTGTAGTACAAGCTGGGCCTGTCAAATACCCTAATAGGACAAGATTCTGGGAGCTCGAGCTCTGTGGGGGTGGGTAGGGGATCTCAGAGGGTTTAGTGGGATACAAATTCTTGCGTGGATCTGAGCTCCGAATGTAATCATTACCGCTGGGAAGGCCTTGATGTCACCAAATCATCTTATTTGGTCTCTTCTAAATCAAAGCTAGCCGACAGATGCTGCAAGCAGCGGAACAAATAGCTTCACAATTGGAGGGCGACTTTAAAAAAATGTGTAACGTTAAAATCACATTGTAGACAAGTCTGCTGCTCAATGGGAATTATAAGTAACAATGTCAGGACTTTATTCAGGGCTTCGTTTTGATTGAAGGAAATTACGTTTTTCCTAAAAGTTTGGAGAAAATGATCCGTTTAATTGTGTAGGTGCATTATATAGTTATGTGATTTAGCCAATCACGTGTCGTTGTGCTTGTATAGGCCTATGATGAGCAGTGGACTGAATCAAACAAAGGCCTACTAAAATAAAGAATAATTTACTTTTTTTATAGCTATTTTCCTGAAACTATTCACTCTCTTTTTTTTAAAAAGCTATTTTCCTGATAGTATTCAATCTCTCTCCTGAAACTAATTATAATTACATAAAGACTGGTCGCTGTCCAAAGTGTGTCTTTTTACAGTTGTGGTGTCACCCTAAAATGGAATAACTAGTGGGGTATTGCACCGGGGGCGACAGATTCAGCAGGTCGGGTGCGCTGACCGAGAGCCGCTGCTGGTTTACTTACACCTACGTCACTAATCGCGGTCAGTGCGTTAATCCACCACTTGATATCTTCATTAAAACACACGCCGGTGACAGAGAGGTTTCTCTGCGTTGTGCGTAATAACCGTTTAACGTGTATATAACAGTTACCACACAATTTAAAATATTCACTCTCATAACTTCTTTATTACATCTTTCTAAATTCATTGTAGTTATGACAAAATCCGTTATAGCCCACAATTTTAGATGACACATTTGGGTTGGGTTGACAGAAAATGCGCAAAGAGAGCAGCTCCCCATTATTGGTTCTTCATTAGAGACTTAAAAAACCTAATGAAAAGAATCGCGGCTTCTTTAAAAGTACGTGATTTTGTTTCTTACACTACTTTAGGACAAAGCCTCCTCTTTCAACCCTGGATTATGACCCGCTCGGCAAACTCCAACAGATCGCTTCCATCATTTGGAAGCAGCGGAGAGCGTCACTGTGAGCTTTACACAACAGTTAAAACACATTTGAACAGTGAAGAGAACCGTTAGTCACTTTGACTTCAGAGCCATTGTATTAATTCTATGTAGCTGACACTATGATGCCTAATGAACAAGGCAAACAGCGGGGTTTGTCAACTCGGCCTGAACAATGAAACGGTCTTCTGGGTGGGTCACCGGGCAGACCACCCACCCCAGCGTAGTTTTCACACTAGTAGAGCCCAAAACATCTGGATCAATGTTTATTTAACCTTCATGGGCCTGAGAAAGTAGCATCAACTCCTCACACAGGCTTGTATCACAAATCACAATGATGTCAATGTCACTCAACAGAATTGATCTTTAGTTAGACAGAGTAGACAGGCAGCCCTGTCCACTCAACTCACGGGCAAATATAATCCATCCAGTGGGGAATCTGAGTGGGGACAGTGATGATAACACCTTGGGATTAGTATGGTCAAATGAAGATAATATATGATGTTGTTTGATGTAAAATTAGTAATGGTTCCTATAGGCTACTGCCAATTCAGGGAGGAGCTACCGAAGTAGTGATCATAGTGTATTGGAGCCAGACAGGAAATACACTGGCCCATTGTTCAAGAGACGTCTTTTCATAGTCATGGCCAGGGGACGGCCTTAACCACCTAAGCTCTGACGCCCTTAACCTCCTAAACTGTGATGCCCTTAACCACCTAAACACTGACACACTTAATAAACTATAACACCCTTAACCACCTAAACTCTGACGGCCTTAACCACCTAAATTCTGACGGCCTTAACCTCCTAAACTCTGACACCCTTAACCACCTAAACTCTGACGGCCTTAACCTCCTAAACTCTGACGCCCTTAACCTCCTAAACTCTGACGCCCTTAAGCACCTAAACTCTGACGCCCTTAACCTCCTAAACTCTGACACCCTTAACCTCCTAAACTCTGACGCCCTTAAAAACTCTGACACCCTTAACCACCTAAACTCTGACGCCCTTAACCTCCTAAACTCTGACACCCTTAACCTCCTAAACTCTGACACCCTTAACCTCCTAAACGCTGACACCCTTAACCTCCTAAATTCTGACACCCTTAACCTCCTAAACGCTGACACCCTTAACCTCCTAAACTGTGATGCCCTTAACCACCTAAACACTGACACACTTAACAAACTCTACCACCCTTAACCACCTAAACTCTGACGGCCTTAACCACCTAAACTCTGACGGCTTTAACCACCTAAATTCTGACGGCCTTAACCACCTAAACTCTGACGGCCTTAACCTCCTAACCTCTGACGCCCTTAACCTCCTAAACTCTGACGGCCTTAACCTCCTAAACTCTGACACCCTTAACCTCCTAAACTCTGACGCCCTTAAAAACTCTGACACCCTTAACCACCTAAATTCTGACGGCCTTAACCTCCTAAACTCTGACGTCCTTAACCTCCTAAACTCTGACACCCTTAACCTCCTAAACTCTGACGCCCTTAACCACCTAAACTCTGACGCCCTTAACCACCTAAACTCTGACGCCCTTAACCTCCTAAACTCTGACACCCTTAACCTCCTAAACTCTGACACCCTTAACCTCCTAAACTCTGACGGCCTTAACCTCCTAAACTCTGACACCCTTAACCTCCTAAACGCTGACACCCTTAACCTCCTAAATTCTGACACCCTTAACCTCCTAAACGCTGACACCCTTAACCTCCTAAACTGTGATGCCCTTAACCACCTAAACACTGACACACTTAACAAACTCTACCACCCTTAACCACCTAAACTCTGACGGCCTTAACCACCTAAACTCTGACGGCTTTAACCACCTAAATTCTGACGGCCTTAACCACCTAAACTCTGACGGCCTTAACCTCCTAACCTCTGACGCCCTTAACCTCCTAAACTCTGACGGCCTTAACCTCCTAAACTCTGACACCCTTAACCTCCTAAACTCTGACACCCTTAACCTCCTAAACTGTGATGCCCTTAACCACCTAAACACTGACACACTTAACAAACTCTACCACCCTTAACCACCTAAACTCTGACGGCCTTAACCACCTAAACTCTGACGGCTTTAACCACCTAAATTCTGACGGCCTTAACCACCTAAACTCTGACGGCCTTAACCTCCTAACCTCTGACGCCCTTAACCTCCTAAACTCTGACGGCCTTAACCTCCTAAACTCTGACACCCTTAACCTCCTAAACTCTGACGCCCTTAAAAACTCTGACACCCTTAACCACCTAAATTCTGACGGCCTTAACCTCCTAAACTCTGACGTCCTTAACCTCCTAAACTCTGACACCCTTAACCTCCTAAACTCTGACGCCCTTAACCACCTAAACTCTGACGCCCTTAACCACCTAAACTCTGACGCCCTTAACCTCCTAAACTCTGACACCCTTAACCTCCTAAACTCTGACACCCTTAACCTCCTAAACTCTGACGGCCTTAACCTCCTAAACTCTGACACCCTTAACCTCCTAAACGCTGACACCCTTAACCTCCTAAATTCTGACACCCTTAACCTCCTAAACGCTGACACCCTTAACCTCCTAAACTGTGATGCCCTTAACCACCTAAACACTGACACACTTAACAAACTCTACCACCCTTAACCACCTAAACTCTGACGGCCTTAACCACCTAAACTCTGACGGCTTTAACCACCTAAATTCTGACGGCCTTAACCACCTAAACTCTGACGGCCTTAACCTCCTAACCTCTGACGCCCTTAACCTCCTAAACTCTGACGGCCTTAACCTCCTAAACTCTGACACCCTTAACCTCCTAAACTCTGACGCCCTTAAAAACTCTGACACCCTTAACCACCTAAATTCTGACGGCCTTAACCTCCTAAACTCTGACGTCCTTAACCTCCTAAACTCTGACACCCTTAACCTCCTAAACTCTGACGCCCTTAACCACCTAAACTCTGACGCCCTTAACCACCTAAACTCTGACGCCCTTAACCTCCTAAACTCTGACACCCTTAACCTCCTAAACTCTGACACCCTTAACCTCCTAAACTCTGACGGCCTTAACCTCCTAAACTCTGACGGCCTTAACCTCCTAAACTCTGACGCCCTTAACCACCTAAACTCTGACACCCTTAACCACCTAAACTCTGACGGCCTTAAGCACCTAAACTCCGACGGCCTTAACCTCCTAAACTATGACACCCTTAACCTCCTAAACTCTGACGGCCTTAACCACCTAAACTCTGACGGCCTTAACCACCTAAACTCCAACGGCCTTAACCTCCTAAACTCTGACACCCTTAACCTCCTAAACTCTGACGGCCTTAACCACCTAACCTCTGACGGCCTTAACCACCTAAACTCCGACGGCCTTAACCACCTAAACTCTGACACCCTTAACCTCCTAAACTCTGACGCCCTTAAAAACTCTGACACCCTTAACCACCTAAACTCTGACGCCCTTAACCACCTAAACTCTGACGGCCTTAACCACCTAAACTCTGACACCCTTAACCACCTAAACTCTGACGGCCTTAACCACCTAAACTCTGACACCCTTAACCACCTAAACTCTGACGCCCTTAACCTCCTAAACTCTTACGGCCTTAACCACCTAAACTCTGACACCCTTAACCACCTAAACTCTGACACCCTTTTGTGGCTTTTTCAAAACACCGCAAAATGTAGCACATTACCTAATTAACTGTTTCCATCACCTTTTATGGCTTTGTGTATTGTGGACTATATTTCTCTTTCGTTTTCAACTGCTCACGTGAAAAGCAGCTGGAGACAGGTGGTATGACAACTAGTAGGATCATCCTGATTTAAGGAGAAAGCCCAGAGAGGCACTCTGAAGAGAAAGCCCAGAGAGGCACTCTGAAGAGAAAGCCCAGGAAGGCACTCTGAAGAGAAAGCCCAGAGAGGCACTCTGAAGAGAAAGCCCAGAGAGGCACTCTGAAGAGAGAGGCACTCTGAAGTGAAAGCCCAGAGAGGCACTCTGAAGAGAAAGCGCAGAGAGGCACTCTGAAGAGAAAGCCCAGAGAGGCACATTGAAGAGAATGCCCAGGAAGGCACTCTGAAGAGAATGCCCAGGAAGGCACTCTGAAGAGAGAGGCACTCTGAAGAGAAAGCCCAGAGAGGCACTCTGAAGAGAAAGCCCAGAGAGGCACTCTGAAGAGAAAGCCCAGAGAGGCAAATTGAAGAGAAAGCCCAGAGAGGCACTCTGAAGAGAAAGCCCAGGAAGGCACTCTGAAGAGAAAGCCCAGGAAGGCACTCTGAAGAGAGAGGCACTCTGAAGAGAAAGCCCAGAGAGGCACATTGAAGAGAAAGCCCAGAGAGGCACTCTGAAGAGAAAGCCCAGAGAGGCACATTGAAGAGAAAGCCCAGGCAGGCACTCTGAAGAGAAAGCCCAGACAGGCACTCTGAAGAGAAAGCCCAGGAAGGCACTCTGAAGAGAAAGCCCAGGAAGGCACTCTGAAGAGAGAGGCACTCTGAAGAGAAAGCCCAGGAAGGCACTCTGAAGAGAGAGGCACTCTGAAGTGAAAGCCCAGAGAGGCACTCTGAAGAGAAAGCGCAGAGAGGCACTCTGAAGAGAAAGCCCAGAGAGGCACATTGAAGAGAATGCCCAGGAAGGCACTCTGAAGAGAATGCCCAGGAAGGCACTCTGAAGAGAGAGGCACTCTGAAGAGAAAGCCCAGAGAGGCACTCTGAAGAGAAAGCCCAGAGAGGCACTCTGAAGAGAAAGCCCAGAGAGGCAAATTGAAGAGAAAGCCCAGGAAGGCACTCTGAAGAGAGAGGCACTCTGAAGAGAAAGCCCAGAGAGGCACTGTGAAGAGAAAGCCCAGAGAGGCACTCTGAAGAGAAAGCCCAGGAAGGCACTCTGAAGAGAAAGCCCAGGAAGGCACTCTGAAGAGAGAGGCACTCTGAAGAGAAAGCCCAGAGAGGCACATTGAAGAGAAAGCCCAGAGAGGCACTCTGAAGAGAAAGCCCAGAGAGGCACATTGAAGAGAAAGCCCAGGCAGGCACTCTGAAGAGAGGCACTCTGAAGAGAAAGCCCAGGAAGGCACTCTGAAGAGAAAGCCCAGGAAGGCACTCTGAAGGAAGAGAAAGCCCAGGAAGGCACTCTGAAGAGAGAGGCCCTCTGAAGGGAAAGCCCAGAGAGGCACATTGAAGAGAAAGCCTAGAGAAGCACTCTGAAGAGAAAGCCCAGAGAGGCACTCTGAAAAGAAAGCCCAGAGAGGCACATTGAAGAGAAAGCCCAGGAAGGCACTCTGAAGCACTGTCATCATTATTATCACGGTGCTGTAAGGGGCTGCTTTTGGCGCCTGATGGACACATTTAGCAGCCACTGTGACCAGGCCCTTTCTTGTCCATCCACACCTATCACTAACCATCACTAATGAGTTTATGAAGCCATTATAGAATGCCTCAGTGTCCAGCCTCTGTCACCTTACTGCTACTGTGGCCACTGGGTCGTTGTGCTGGGACAATAAGGAGCAATGGGCCTCAGGATTAAACTTGACTATGAATGGGCAGGTATGGTCCGTCTGGCTCCAATACACAACTGAACCCAGGCCCTAGCTCAACAGCTTCCAATTCTATTGAATACATTGGAAATCTTCTCTCCTCTCCACTGTTAGCTTCAATAGGACTTGATTTGAGGGTAAGCCATGATGCCAACATAAGGTTGTTGTTAACATGTCTTTGAGCTGGATCATGTGATATGTCATGACAGTTTATCACAACTGTTGTGGTATTGCTGGTCTGCACCATAAAGATGTTTTACAAAGCACGATAAAGATGAAACCTTATAAGTGAAATTCTACACCCTTTTCCATCCGTCATGCTGGCTGTGTGGTTCAACCAGCTAGGTGATATAAGTTGTATTAAACTGTAATTACATTTTTTGGTGATGACAAAATGCTCTGTATTTCACTTTGTGGAACTGTGAACTGTGGCTAGATATGATTTTTGTTGCATGTTTGGACACGTAGCCACTGCCTAGATATTTGTCCAAGCCAGAAGAATACTACTGGTATTTGACTTTTGTATGTTAGTGATACAAACATGTTCTAACATGCCAAGGTCACAGCGATAGATACAGGGAGTATGTAAGACAGGTAGTTATGAGGCATGGCAGAGGTCGGGTTTAAGGTTAGCCATGCTAGTATATTCAACCAGCTTTATCAAGGTGTAGCTAAATGGGATATGGTTAACATATTTAAGCAGGTTTATCAAGGTGTAGCTAAATGGGATATGGTTAACATATTTAACCAGGTTTATCAAGGTGTAGCTAAATGGGATATGGTTAACATATTTAACCAGCTTTATCAAGGTGTAGCTAAATGGGATATGGTTAACATATTTAAGCAGGTTTATCAAGGTGTAGCTAAATGGGATATGGTTAACATATTTAACCAGGTTTATCAAGGTGTAGCTAAATGGGATATGGTTAACATATTTAAGCAGGTTTATCAAGGTGTAGCTAAATGGGATATGGTTAACATATTTAACCAGCTTTATCAAGGTGTAGCTAAATGGGATATGGTTAACATATTTAACCAGCTTTATCAAGGTGTAGCTAAATGGGATATGGTTAACATATTTAACCAGGTTTATCAAGATGTAGCTAAATGGGATATGGTTAACATGAGCTTGTGGCAGGTCTTTGGTTAGGTGACAGTGGTAGATTATGTATTTGGGTTACCTGAACTAGTTCACCTGAGGTTACCTGTACTAGTTCACCTGAGGTTACCTGTACTATTTCTCCTGAGGTTACATTAACTAGTTCACCTGAGGTTACCTGTACTAGTTAACCTGAGGTTACCTGTACTAGTTCACCTGAGGTTACCTGTACTAGTTCACCTGAGGTTACCTGTACTAGTTCACCTGAGGTTACCTGTACTAGTTCACCTGAGGTTACCTGTACTAGTTCACCTGAGGTTACCTGTACTATTTCTCCTGAGGTTACATTAACTAGTTCACCTGAGGTTACATTAACTAGTTCACCTGGGGTTACCTGTACTAGTTCACCTGAGGTTACCTGTACTAGTTCACCTGAGGTTACCTGTACTATTTCTCCTGAGGTTACATTAACTAGTTCACCTGAGGTTACCTGTACTAGTTCACCTGAGGTTACCTGTACTAGTTCACCTGAGGTTACCTGCACTAGTTCACCTGAGGTTCCCTGAACTAGTTCACCTGAGGTTACCTAAACTAGTTCACCTGAGGTTACCTGAACTAGTTCACCTGAGGTTAGCTGTGCTAGTTCACCTGAGGTTACGTGTGCTAGTTCACCTGAGGTTACCTGAACTAGTTCACCTGTGGTTACCTGAACTAGTTCACCTGAGGTTACCTGTACTAGTTCACCTGAGGTTACCTGAACTAGTTCACCTGAGGTTACCTGTACAAGTTCACCTGAGGTTACCTGAACTAGTTCACCTGAGGTTACCTGAACTAGTTCACCTGAGGTTAGCTGTGCTAGTTCACCTGAGGTTACGTGTGCTAGTTCACCTGAGGTTACCTGTACTAGTTCACCTGAGGTTACCTGAACTAGTTCACCTGAGGTTACCTGAACTAGTTCACCTGAGGTTACCTGAACTAGTTTACCTGAGGTTACATGAACTAGTTCACCTGAGGTTACCTGTACTAGTTCACCTGAGGTTACCTGAACTAGTTCACCTGAGGTTACCTGAACTAGTTCACCTGTGGTTACCTGAACTAGTTCACCTGAGGTTACCTGTACTAGTTCACCTGAGGTTACCTGTACTAGTTCACCTGAGGTTACCTGAACTAGTTCACCTGAGGTTACCTGTACTAGTTCACCTGAGGTTACCTGAACTAGTTCACCTGAGGTTACCTGAACTAGTTAACCTGAGGTTACCTGAACTAGTTCACCTGAGGTTACCTGAACTAGTTCACCTGAGGTTACCTGTACTAGTTCACCTGAGGTTACCTGAACTAGTTCACCTGAGGTTACCTGAACTAGTTCACCTGAGGTTACCTGTAGGCCTGCTAGTTTGTCTGTTAGTGGGAGAGTTTGTAACATACAACATATAGTGTATTTTGGGGTCAGAGTTGGGGCATGCCCTGAGTTTCAGATCATCCCTGAGTCTCTGTCCTTAGTTGTATTGGTACTAGCATTAGGGGTACTTTGAAAGCTACTGTTGGAGCCTATAGGGTGACACTCCCATTGCTGGCCACATCATTACCAAGTCAATGAGGGGTTATTCTCTCTATCTGAACAGTACCTGCCCCCAAGGACTTCCAATCACACAGTCTCCACTGGCGTTGTGTATTGGACCAGGGGGCAGATTAGTGGTGTACTCCCAGTGTCTGAAACCTCATGGACCTCACCCTGCCTGCTAAGCATTGTGGGAAAGAGAACTGCGTCATTCATTTGTCTGACATACACCAGAAAACCTTGTCATACTCTTCCAGCTTCTCCCTACTCTTCTCCCTGCTATTCTCCCTGCTATTCTCCTTGATATTCTCCCTGCTATTCTCCCTGCCCTTCTCCCTGATATTCTCCCTGCTCTTCACCATGCTATTCTCCCTGCTATTCTCCCTGCTATTCTCCCTGCTATTCTCCTTGATATTCTCCCTGCTCTTCGCCATGCTATTCTCCCTGCTATTCTCCCTGCTATTCTCCTTGATATTCTCCCTGCTCTTCTCCCTGCTATTCACCATGCCATTCTCCCTGCTATTCACCCTGCTATTCACCATGCTATTCTCCCTGCTATTCTCCCTACTATTCTCCCTGCTATTCTCCCTGCTCTTCTCCCTGCTATTCTCCCTGCTAATCTCCCTACTCTTCTCCCAGCTATTCTCCCTACTATTCACCCTGCTATTCATCATGCTATTGTAACCAATGTGAAATGGCTAGCTAGTTAGCGGTGGTGAGCACTAATAGCGTTTCAATTGGGTAACGTCACTCACTCTGAGACCTGAAGTAGTTGTTCCCCTTGAAAAGGGGGCTGCGGCTTTTGTGGCGTGATGGGTAACGATGCTTCATGGGTGACTGTTGTTGTGTGCAGAGGGTCCCTGGTTCGAGCCCAGGTAGGGGCGAGGAGAGGGACGGAACCAAATCTGTAACACTATTCACCACGCTATTCACAATGCTTTCTCCCTGCTATTCTCCCTGCTAATCACCATGCTAATCTCCCTGCTATTCTCCATGCTAATCACCATGCTATTCACCATGCTATTCTCCCAGCTATTCACCATGCTATTCTCCCAGCTATTCACCATGCTATTCTCCCAGCTATTCACCATGCTATTCTCCCTGCTATTCACCATGCTATTCTCCCAGCTATTCACCATGCTATTCTCCCAGCTATTCACCATGCAATTCTCCCAGCTATTCACCATGCTATTCTCCCTGCTATTCACCATGCTATTCTCCCTGCTAATCACCATGCTATTCTCCATGCTAATCACCATGCTATTCTCCCTGCTAATCACCATGCTATTCTCCATGCTAATCACCATGCTATTCTCCCTGCTATTCTCCCTGCTAATCACCATGCTATTCACCATGCTATTCTCCCTGCTATTCTCCCTGCTAATCACCATCCTATTCTCCCTGCTATTCTCCATGCTAATCACCATGCTAATCACCATGCTATTCTCCCTGCTATTCTCCATGCTAATCACCATGCTATTCACCATGCTATTCTCCTTGCTATTCACCATGCTATTCTCCCAGCTTTTCACCATGCTATTCTCCCAGCTATTCACCATGCTATTCTCCCAGCTATTCACCATGCTATTCTCCCTGCTATTCACCATGCTATTCTTCCAGCTATTCACCATGCTATTCTCCCAGCTATTCACCATGCTATTCTCCCAGCTATTCACCATGCTATTCTCCCTGCTATTCACCATGCTATTCACCATGCTATTCACCATGCTATTCTCCATGCTATTCACAGTGCTTTTCTCCTTGCTAATCACCATGCTATTCTCCCTGCTATTCTCCCAGCTATTCTCCCTGCTATTCTCCCAGCTATTCTCCCTGCTAATCACCATGCTATTCTCCCTGCTATTCACCATGCTATTCTCTCAGCTATTCTCCCAGCTATTCACCATGCTATTCTCCCTGCTATTCTCCCTGCTATTCACCATGCTATTCTCCCAGCTATTCACCATGCTATTCTCCCAGCTATTCACCATGCTATTCTCCCAGCTATTCACCATGCTATTCTCCCTGCTATTCTCCCTGCTAATCACCATGCTATTCTCCCAGCTATTCACCATGCTATTCTCCCAGCTATTCACCATGCTATTCTCCCTGCTATTCACCATGCTATTCACCATGCTATTCACCATGCTATTCTCCATGCTATTCACAGTGCTTTTCTCCTTGCTAATCACCATGCTATTCTCCCTGCTATTCTCCCAGCTATTCTCCCTGCTATTCTCCCAGCTATTCTCCCTGCTAATCACCATGCTATTCTCCCTGCTATTCACCATGCTATTCTCTCAGCTATTCACCATGCTATTCTCCCTGCTATTCACCATGCTATTCTCCCAGCTATTCACCATGCTATTCTCCCAGCTATTCACCATGCTATTCTCCCAGCTATTCACCATGCTATTCTCCCTGCTATTCTCCCTGCTAATCACCATGCTATTCTCCCTGCTATTCACCATGCTATTCTCCCAGCTATTCACCATGCTATTCTCCCTGCTATTCACCATGCTATTCTCCCAGCTATTTTCCATGCTATTCTCCATGCTATTCACAGTGCTTTTCTCCTTGCTAATCACCATGCTATTCTTCCTGCTATTCTCCCAGCTATTCTCCCTGCTATTCTCCCAGCTATTCTCCCTGCTAATCACCATGCTATTCTCCCTGCTATTCACCATGCTATTCTCCCTGCTATTCACCATGCTATTCTCCCTGCTATTCTCCCTGCTAATCACCATGCTATTCTCCCTGCTAATCACCATGCTATTCTCCCAGCTATTCACCATGCTATTCTCCCTGCTATTCACCATGCTATTCTCCCAGCTATTCACCATGCTATTCTCCCAGCTATTCACCATGCTATTCTCCCAGCTATTCACCATGCTATTCTCCCTGCTATTCTCCCTGCTATTCTCCCTGCTAATCACCATGCTATTCTCCCTGCTATTCACCATGCTATCCTCCCAGCTATTCACCATGCTATTCTCCCAGCTATTCTCCATGCTATTCTCCATGCTATTCACAGTGCTTTTCTCCTTGCTAATCACCATGCTATTCTCCCAGCTATTCACCATGCTATTCTCCCAGCTATTCTCCCTGCTAATCACCATGCTATTCTCCCTGCTATTCACCATGCTATTCTCCCAGCTATTCTCCCTGCTAATCACCATGCTATTCTCCCTGCTATTCACCATGCTATTCTCCCTGCTATTCACCATGCTATTCTCCCTGCTATTCTCCCTGCTAATCACCATGCTATTCTCCCTGCTAATCACCATGCTATTCTCCCAGCTATTCACCATGCTATTCTCCCTGCTATTCACCATGCTATTCTCCCAGCTATTCACCATGCTATTCTCCCAGCTATTCACCATGCTATTCTCCCAGCTATTCACCATGCTATTCTCCCTGCTATTCTCCCTGCTATTCTCCCTGCTAATCACCATGCTATTCTCCCTGCTATTCACCATGCTATTCTCCCAGCTATTCACCATGCTATTCTCCCTGCTATTCACCATGCTATTCTCCCAGCTATTCACCATGCTATTCTCCCAGCTATTCTCCATGCTATTCTCCATGCTATTCACAGTGCTTATCTCCTTGCTAATCACCATGCTATTCTCCCAGCTATTCACCATGCTATTCTCCCTGCTAATCACCATGCTATTCTCCATGCTATTCTCCCTGCTATTCTCCCAGCTATTCTCCCTGCTATTCTCCCAGCTATTCTCCCTGCTAATCACCATGCTATTCTCCCTGCTATTCACCATGCTATTCTCCCTGCTATTCACCATGCTATTCTCCCTGCTATTCTGCCTGCTAATCACCATGCTATTCTCCCTGCTATTCACCATGCTATTCTCCCAGCTATTCACCATGCTATTCTCCCTGCTATTCACCATGCTATTCTCCCAGCTATTCACCATGCTATTCTCCCAGCTATTCACCATGCTATTCTCCCAGCTATTCACCATGCTATTCTCCCTGCTATTCTCCCTGCTATTCTCCCTGCTAATCACCATGCTATTCTCCCTGCTATTCACCATGCTATTCTCCCAGCTATTCACCATGCTATTCTCCCAGCTATTCACCATGCTATTCTCCCTGCTAATCACCATGCTATTCTCCATGCTATTCTCCCAGCTATTCACCATGCTATTCTCCCTGCTAGTCTCCCTGCTATTCTCCCTGCTAATCACCATGCTATTCTCCATGCTAATCACCATGCTATTCTCCCTGCTATTCTCCCTGCTATTCTCCATGCTAATCACCATGCTATTCTCCCTGCTATTCTCCCTGCTATTCTCCATGCTAATCACCATGCTATTCACCATGCTATTCTCCCTGCTATTCACCATGCTATTCTCCCAGCTATTCTCCCTGCTATTCTCCCTGCTAATCACCATACTATTCTCCCTGCTATTCTCCCTGCTAATCACCATGCTATTCTCCCTGCTATTCTCCATGCTAATCACCATGCTATTCTCCCTGCTATTCTCCATGCTAATCACCATGCTATTCTCCCTGCTATTCTCCATGCTATTCTCCCTGCTATTCTCCCTGCTAATCACCATGCTATTCACAGTGCTTTTATCCCTGCTAATCACCATGCTATTCACAGTGCTTTTATCCCTGCTATTCTCCCTGCTAATCACCATGCCTTTCTCCCTGCTATTCTCCCTGCTAATCACCATGCTATTCTCCATGCTAATCACCATGCTATTCTCCCTGCTATTCTCCCTGCTATTCTCCATGCTAATCACCATGCTATTCTCCCTGCTATTCTCCCTGCTATTCTCCATGCTAATCACCATGCTATTCACCATGCTATTCTCCCTGCTATTCACCATGCTATTCTCCCAGCTATTCTCCCTGCTATTCTCCCTGCTAATCACTATGCTATTCTCCCTGCTATTCTCCCTGCTAATCACTATGCTATTCTCCCTGCTATTCTCCCTGCTAATCACCATGCTATTCTCCCTGCTATTCTCCATGCTAATCACCATGCTATTCTCCCTGCTATTCTCCATGCTAATCACCATGCTATTCTCCCTGCTATTCTCCATGCTATTCTCCCTGCTATTCTCCCTGCTAATCACCATGCTATTCACAGTGCTTTTATCCCTGCTAATCACCATGCTATTCACAGTGCTTTTATCCCTGCTATTCTCCCTGCTAATCACCATGCCTTTCTCCGTGCTTCTCCACCTGCATTGCTTGCTGTTTGGGGTTTTAGGCTGGGTTTCTGTACAGCACTTTGAGATATCAGCTGATGTACGAAGGGCTATATAAATAAATTTGATTTGATTTGATGAGGCCTATTCACAGTGATGCTGTTTATGAGGTCTATTCGCAGTGCTGCTGTTTATGAGGCCTATTCACAGTGTTGCTGCTGTTCATGGGGCCTATTCACAGTGCTGCTTTTCATGGGGCCTATTCACAGTGCTGCTGTTTATAAGGTCTATTCACAGTGCTGCTGTTCATGGGGCCTATTCACAGTGCTGCTGTCTATGAGGTCTATTCACAGTGATGCTGTTTATGAGGTCTATTCACAGTGCTGCTGTTTATGAGGCCTATTCACAGTGATGCTGCTGTTCATGGGGCCTATTCACAGTGCTGCTGTTCATGGGGCCTATTCACAGTGCTGCTGTTTATAAGGTCTATTCACAGTGCTGCTGTTCATGGGGCCTATTCACAGTGCTGCTGTCTATGAGGTCTATTCACAGTGCTGCTGTTTATGAGGTCTATTCACAGTGCTGCTGTTTATGAGGTCTATTCACAGTGCTGCTGTTTATGAGGTCTATTCACAGTGCTGCTGTTTATGAGGTCTATTCACAGTGCTGTTGTTTATGAGGTCTATTCACAGTGCTGCTGTTTATGAGGTCTATTCACAGTGCTGCTGTTTATGAGGTCTATTCACAGTGATGCTGTTTATGAGGTCTATTCACAGTGCTGCTGTTTATGAGGTCTATTCACAGTGCTGCTGTTTATGAGGTCTATTCACAGTGATGCTGCTGTTGATGAGGTCTATTCACAGTGATGCTGCTGTTGATGGGGCCTAATCACAGTGCTACCACCTTTTTTAAAGACCGTGTCACTGGTGCTTCCTGCTTTAATTTTTGCTTGTAAGCAGGAATCAGGAGGATAGAATTATGGTCAGATTTGCCAAATGGAGGGCGAGGGAGAGCTTGTATTCATCTCCGTGTGTGGAGTAAAGGTGGTCTAGAAATGTTTTCCTCTGGTTGCACATTTAACATGCTGATAGAAATGAGATAAAACTGATTTAAGTTTCCCTGCATTAAAGTCCCCGGCCACTAGCAGTGCCGCCTCTGGATGAGCGTTTTCCTGTTTGCTTATGGCCCTATACAGCTCATTGAGAGCAGTCTTAGTGCCAGCATCGGTCTGTGGTGGTATGTAGACAGCTACAAAAAATACAGGTGAAAATCATCTAGGTAGGTAGTGTGGTCTACAGCTTATCATGAGATACTCTACCTCAGGCGAGCAAAATCTTGAGACTTCCTTAGATATCGTGTACCAGCTATTGTTTACAAATATGCATAGGCCCCCACCCCGTGTCTTACCAGAGGCTGCTGTTCTGTCCTGCCGATAGTGTATAACCCGCCAGCTGTATGTTCTTAATGACGTTGTTCAGTCACGATTCGGTGAAACATAAGATATTACAACTTTTAATGGCCTGTTGGTAGGATACATGTGCTATCAGTTCATCCTATTTCATTTCCAGCGATTGAATGTTAGCTAGCAGGATGGAAGGCAAGGGCAGATTAGCCACTCGTCACCTGATCCTCACAAGGCACCCTGATCTCTTTCCGCGAAACCTCTGTTTCCTTTTCCTGCGAATCACAGGGCCTGGTCCTTGAAGAAGAACTCTTCGTCCAATTTGAGGTGAGTAATCCCAGTCCTGATGTCCAGAAGCTCTTTTTGGTCGTAAGAGACAGCAGCAGCAACATTATGTACAAAACAAGTTACAAACAACGCAGTTAAGAGCCAATAATTGTATTTTATTTAACTAGGCAAGTCAGTTAAGAACAAATTCTTATTTCAATGACAGCCTAGGAACAGTGGCTGTCGTGTTCAGGGGTAGAAGGACATATATTGTTTTTACCTTGTCAGCTCAGGGATTTGATCTTGCAACTTTTCAGTTACTAGTGCAATACTCTAACCACTAGGTTACCTGCCACCCCATTAAACGGCAGCCCTCCCCTCCGGTGCCATTTTAATTTAATTCGGTTTAAATATACTTTAGTATCAAAAGTAAATGTAATTGCAAAAATATACTTAACTATACAAAAGTAAAAGTATACACCATTTCAAATTCCTTATATTAAGCAAACCATATGGCACAATTTTCTTGTTTTTATTTGACACACTCCAACACTCAGACATGAATTTACAAACAAAGCCTTTGTGATTAGTGGGTCAGTGGGGATGACCAGGGATGTTCTCTTGACAAGTAGGTGAATTGGACCATTTTCCTGTCAAAATGTAATGAGTACTTTTGGGTGTCAGAAAAAATGTATGAAGTAAAAAGTATATTATTTTCTTTAGGAATGTAGTGAAGTAAAAAGTATATTATTTTCTTTAGGAATGTAGTGAAGTAAAAAGGTAAAAGTTGCCAAAATGATAAATAGTACAGTACAGATACCCCCAAAAAACGACTTAAGTGTTACTTTAAATTATTTTAATGAAGTACTTTACACCACTGAATAAGTTCAGACTATCCCTAAGAAGTTTTTTAAACACTCAGTGGAATTCACTGTTTTTGAACGCCCTGAAAGGATCATAACGCCTGAGGTTCCCATCACTGTCGATAACTGGGATCATAAGGCCTGGGGTTCCCATCACTGTTGATAACTGGGATCATAATGCCCGGGGTTCCCATCACTGTTGATAACTGGGATCATAAGGCCTGGGGTTCCCATCACGGTCGATAACTGGGATCATAACGCCTGGGGTTCCCATCACTGTTGATAACTGGGATCATAACGCCTGGGGTTCCCATCACGGTCGATAACAGGACAGGTAACATAAACTGTTAGTGACGGGACGATTGATACAGAAGCTTTGACGTTCTCGCAGCAGTTTTCAAAACATTACTGATCCGACACAATGTACCGACACTGATCCGACACAATGTACCGACACTGATCCGACACAATGTACCGACACTGATCCGACACAATGTACCGACACTGATCCGACACAATGTACCGACACTGATCCGACACAATGTACCGACACTGATCCGACACAATGTACCGACACTGATCCGACACAATGTACCGACACTGATCCGACACAATGTACCGACACTGATCCGACACAATGTACTGACACTGATCCGACACAATGTACTGACACTGATCCGACACAATGTACTGACACTGATCCGACACAATGTACTGACACTGATCCGACACAATGTACTGACACTGATCCGACACAATGTACTGACACTGATCCGACACAATGTACTGACACTGATCCGACACAATGTACCGACACTGATCCGACACAATGTACTGACACTGATCCGACACAATGTACCGACACTGATCCGACACAATGTACCGACACTGATCCGACACAATGTACTGACACTGATCCGACACAATGCACCGACACTGATCCGACACAATGTACCGACACTGATCCGACACAATGTACCGACACTGATCCGACACAATGTACTGACACTGATCCGACACAATGTACTGACACTGATCCGACACAATGTACTGACACTGATCCGACACAATGTACCGACACTGATCCGACACAATGTACTGACACTGATCCGACACAATGTACTGACACTGATCCGACACAATGTACCGACACTGATCCGACACAATGTACTGACACTGATCCGACACAATGTACCGACACTGATCCGACACAATGTACTGACACTGATCCGACACAATGTACCGACACTGATCCGACACAATGTACTGACACTGATCCGACACAATGTACCGACACTGATCCGACACAATGTACCGACACTGATCCGACACAATGTACCGACACTGATCCGACACAATGTACCGACACTGATCCGACACAATGTACTGACACTCGTTTCAAGTAACAGGATCAATAACATCTGAAGCTTTGTTCGATCATGTGGCTTTTCAAACCATGTGTTGAAAAATGTGAGATCCCACAGTGATTCCGGTATATTCTTCGATTCCAAGTTGCTTTCAAACACCGACCTCTACTGGGAACAGTACTTACAATATTGTTAGGATGTCTTCATGCAGCATCACCTGTACAGTCGTGGCCAAAAGTTTTGAGAATGACACAAATATAAATTTTCACAAAGTTTGCTGCCTCAGTTTGTATGATGGCAATTTTCAAATACTCCAGAATGTTATGAAGAGTGATCAGATGATTTGCAATTAATTGAAAAGTCCCTCTTTTCCATGCAAATGAACGGAATACCAAAAAACATTTTCACTGCATTTCAGTCGTGCCACAAAAGGACCAGCTGACATCATGTCAGTGATTTTCACGTTAACACAGGTGTGAGTGTTGATGAGGACAAGGCTGGAGATCACTCTGTCATGCTGATTGAGTTCGAATAACAGACTGGAAGCTTCAAAAGAAGGGTGGTGCTTGGAATCATTGTTCTTCTTCTGCCAACCATGGATACCTGCAAGGAAACACATGCTGTCATCATTGCTTTGCACAAAAAGGGCTTCACAGGCAAGGATATTGCTGCCAGTAAGATTGCACCTAAATCAACCATTTATCAGATCATCAAGAACTTCAAGGAGAGCGGTTCAATTGTTGTGAAGAAGGCTTCAGGGTGCCCAAGAAAGTCCAGCAAGTGCCAGGACCGTCTCCTAAAGTTGATTCAGCTGCGGGATCGGGGCACCACCAGTACAGAGCTTGTTCAGGAATGGCAGCAGGCAGGTGTGAGTGCATCTGCATGCACAGTGAGGCAAAGACTTTTGGAGGATGGCCTGGTGTCAAGAAGGGTAGCAAAAGAAGCCACTTCACTCCAGGAAAAACATCAGGGACAGACTGATATTCCGCAAAAGGTACAGGGATTGAACTGCTGAAGACTGGGGTAAAGTAATTTTCTCTGATGAATCCCCTTTCTGATTGTTTGTGGCATCCGGAAAAAAGCTTGTCCGGAGAAGACCAGGTGAGCGCTACCATCAGTCCTGTGTCATGCCAACAGTAAAGCATCCTGAGACCATTCATGTGTGGGGTTGCTTCTCATTCAAGGGAGTGGGCTCACTCACAATTTTGCCTAAGAACACAGCCATGACCTGGCACATACTTCCATACCCCGTTCAAAGGCACTTTAATAGTTTGTCTTGTCCATTCACCCTCTGAATGGCACACATACACAATCCATGTCTCAATTGTCTCAAGATTTAAAAATCCTTCTTTAACGTGTCTCCTCCCCTTCATCTACACTGATTGAAGTGGATTTAACAAGTGACATCAATAATGAATCATAGCTTTCACCTGGATTCACCTGGTCAGTGTTTCATGGAAATCAGGTGTTCTTAATGTTTTGTCCTCTCTGTACATCACAATAAACATTCAGTTATATAATATATCAATATATTCCTAAATACATCACAATAAACATATTCATCCAATAATCAATATATTCCTAAATACATACACACTTTAATCGATAGTGTAGAACCCTGCATACAGCAGAATTAGACCGGGTAACAACCCAGTAACTAAGTTGGGTAGACCGAACATAGTACATTTAAATCCGAGACACTCCAATTTAGTAATGCTATGTTTCGTGTGGTATGTATTCCTTTGTGGCTGTCCATCTATTTTACATTATATGTTACAAATGACAATTCCTACAATACTATATGTTACGAATTTCATTTCGTAAAATATGTTACTGATTTTCAAAACATATGATATGTCACAAATTCCAATTGGTTGGGTCTAATGGTGGCCACCCATCCTAACTTCCTCCATTCCGTCCTCCCTATTGTCATAAGTAACCTGTCTTATATAACCATACCAAATGTAACATATGAACCCCTCTCCGATTCCCGAGATTAGGTTTACTATGTTACGTCTAGTCTATGAGACCAGGCTGCAGTAACACGGGATAATCGAGCTTCAAAGACCACAGGCCTGGTTTCAACAACCCTCCTGATACAGTACAGCAGGAAGAAACATTTCACCTATTCAAGAGACGAGGTTGTCATGTAGATCTGACCACATTGAGAATCATCTATATCTGACCACATTGAGAATCATGTAGATCTGACCACATTGAGAATCATCTCAATCTGATCACATTGAGAATCATGTAGATCTGACCACATTGAGAATCATCTCAATCTGATCACATTGAGAATCATCTCAATCTGATCACATTGAGAATCATGTAGATCTGACCACATTGAGAATCATCTCAATCTGATCACATTGAGAATCATGTAGATCTGACCACATTGAGAATCATCTCAATCTGATCACATTGAGAATCATGTAGATCTGACCACATTGAGAATCATCTCAATCTGATCACATTGAGAATCATGTAGATCGGACCACATTGAGAATCATCTATATCTGACCACATTGAGAATCATGTAGATCTGACCACATTGAGAATCATGTAGATCTGACCACATTGAGAATCATCCAGATCTGACCACATTGAGAATCATGTAGATCGGACCACATTGAGAATCATGTAGATCTGACCACATTGAGAATCATCTCAATCTGATCACATTGAGAATCATGTAGATCTGACCACATTGAGAATCATCTCAATCTGATCACATTGAGAATCATGTAGATCGGACCACATTGAGAATCATGTAGATCTGACCACATTGAGAATCATCCAGATCTGACCACATTGAGAATCATCTAGATCTGACCACATTGAGAATCATCCAGATCTGACCACATTGAGAATCATTCAGATGTGACCACATTGAGAATCATCCAGATCTGACCACATTGAGAATCATCCAGATCTGACCACATTGAGAATCATTCAGATGTGACCACATTGAGAATCATCCAGATCTGACCACATTGAGAATCATCTACAGAATTGGAGAGCGCTTGATTTTTTTTCAAATGGTTCCAAACAAGACAGTTTATTAGAAATATTGCAAAAATTCAAAATGAGAATGTTTAATAGGTTTTGCTCTAAATTCAAACTTTCAATCAACTGGTTTACATATTGAACCTAATTGGACCAACTCTAGTATATAATGAGATGCTGTGGTAACCTGTTAGTGAATGGGACTCTGTGGTAACCTGTTAGTGAATGGGACTCTGTGGTAACCTGTTAGTAAATTGGACTCTGTGGTAACCTGTTAGTGAATGAGACTCTGTGGTAACCTGTTAGTGAATGAGACTCTGTGGTAACCTGTTAGTGAATGAGACTCTGTGGTAACCTGTTAGTGAATGAGACTCTGTGGTAACCTGTTAGTGAATGAGACTCTGTGGTAACCTGTTAGTGAATGAGATTCTGTGGTAACCTGTTAGTGAATGAGACTCTGTGGTAACCTGTTAGTGAATGAGACTCTGTGGTAACCTGTTAGTGAATGGGACTCTGTGGTAACCTGTTAGTGAATGGGACTCTGTGGTAACCTGTTAGTGAATGAGACTCTGTCGTAACCTGTTAGTGAATGGGACTCTGTGGTAACCTGTTAGTGAATGAGACTCTGTGGTAACCTGTTAGTGAATGAGACTCTGTGGTAACCTGTTAGTGAATGAGACTCTGTGGTAACCTGTTAGTGAATGGGACTCTGTGGTAACCTGTTAGTGAATGAGACTCTGTGGTAACCTGTTAGTGAATGAGACTGTGGTAAACTGTAATGACAGCCTCCTCCCAGGTGGTCTGGGGGTTCTACATATAAACAGCATTTAATGGAGGTGAGAATTGGAGGGCTGGACTTTAACACCACACTTGTGTTGACACTTCCTGTGTGAGCCAAATGGCCCCTATTACCTTTATACTGCACTCATTTTGAGCAGGGCCCATTAGTGAACTACTGTATATAGGGAATAGGATTCCATTTGGGATGCACTGTCTACTAACTGTCCCTGCCTCCTGTAAGGCTCTGTAGTGAAAGGACAGAGGCATCACCCTGGAGATGAGAGCTGAATGCTCTGTCCTTCTCTAACTAGGATTATACTGGAAGGCCATTTCCTCCCTTCACATTCTCTGTCTGCTTATATTATATCCACATGTCACTTCCTGTCTCTCTTTCCCCTGTTGGGTTTATAGTGAAATAAGGCTTCTGCATTATTCAACATGGAAAACAGATTAGATTTTGGTCATCATGTCAACCTTTTCATTATTCAACATGGATAACAGATTAGATTTTGGTCATCATGTCAACCTTTTCATTATTCAACATGGATAACAGATTAGATTATGGTCATCATGTCAACCTTTTCATTATTCAACATGGATAACAGATTAGATTATGGTCATCATGTCAACCTTTTCATTATTCAACATGGATAACAGATTACATTATGGTCATCATGTCAACCATTTCATTATTTAACATGGATAACAGATTAGATTATGGTCATCATGTCAACCTTTTCATTATTCAACATGGATAACAGATTAGATTATGGTCATCATGTCAACCTTTTCATTATTCAACATGGATAACAGATTAGATTAGAGGAGGTGGAGGAGGTGGTGGAGGGTGAGGAGGTGGAGGAGGAGGTGGGGGTGACGAGGTGGAGGTGGCAGGCAGAAGGGTGAGGAGGTGGAGGTGAAGGGTGAGGAGGTGGAGGAGGTGGTGAATGGTGAGGAGTTGGAGGAGGAGGTGAAGGGTGAGGAGGTGGAGGAGGAGGTGGAGGGTGAGGAGGTGGAGGTGAAGGGTGAGGAGGTGGAGGGTGAGGAAGTGGAGGAGGTTGTGGAGTGTGAGGAGGTGGAGGTGAAGGGTGAGGAGGTGGTGGAGGGTGAGGAGGTGGAGGAGGAGGTGTAGTGTGAGGAGGTGGAGGGTGAGGAGGTGGAGGTGGAGGGTGAGGAGGAGGTGAAGGGTGAGGAGGTGGAGGGTGAGGAGGTGCAGGAGGAGGTGGAGGGTGAGGAGGTGGAGGAGGTGGTGGAGGATGAGGTGGAGGAGGAGGTGGAGTGTGAGGAGGTGGAGGGTGAGGAGGTGGAAGTGGGGGTGAGGAGGTGGAGGTGGCAGGCAGGAGGGTGAGGAGGTGGAGGAGGAGGTGGGGGTGAGGAGGTGGAAGTGGGGGTGAGGAAGTGGTGGAGGGTGAGGTGGTGGAGGTGGCAGGCAGGAGGGAGAGGAGGTGGAGGAGGAGGTGGGGGTGAGGAGGTGAAAGTGGGGGTGAGTAGGTGGTGGAGGGTGAGGAGGTGGAGGGTGAGGAGGTGGAGGGTGAGGTGGAGGGTGAGGAGGTGGAGGAGGAGGTGAAGGGTGAGGAGGTGGAGGAGGAGGTGGAGGGTGAGGAGGTGGAGGTGAAGGGTGAGGAGGTGGAGGAGGAGGTAAAGGGTGAGGAGGTGTAGGTGGAGGGTGAGGAGGTGGAGGAGGTGGTTGAGGGTGAGGAGCTGGAGGAGGTGGTGGATAACAGATTAGATTATGGTCATCATGTCAACCTTTTCATTATTCAACATGGATAACAGATTAGATTATGGTCATCATGTCAACCTTTTCATTATTCAACATGGATAACAGATTAGATTATGGTCATCATGTCAACCTTTTCATTATTCAACATGGATAACAGATTAGATTATGGTCATCATGTCAACCTTTTCATTATTCAACATGGATAACAGATTAGATTATGGTCATCATGTCAACCTTTTCATTATTCAGCTCCATGGAACATAATGCAAATATATTTTCACCAGAAATCGAGATGGAAACGTCATTATAGATTTAATATAGAGTTCCCTATTTTGGTCAGCATTGGTCAGCATTGAATCTCTCGCTCTCTCTCTCTCTCTCGCTCGCTGTCTCTCTCTCACGCACACCTGATTGAAATGTGGAGGTGGAAATGTGGAGGTGGCAGGCAAGAGGGTGAGGAGGTGGAGATAGCAGGCAGGTGGTGGAGGGTGGTGGAGGGTGAGGAGGTGGAGGGTGAGGAGGTGGAGGAGGTGGTGGAGGGTGAGGAGGTGGAAGTGGAGCGTGAGGAGGTGGAGGGTGAGGAGGTGGAGGAGAGGGTGGAGGGTGAGGAGGTGGAGGAGGTGGTGGAGTGTGAGGAGGTGGAAGTGGAGCATGAGGAGGTGGAGGGTGAGGAGGTGGATGATGTGGTGGAGGGTGAGGAGGTGGAAGTGGAGCGTGAGGAGGTGGAGGGTGAGGAGGTGGAGGAGGTGGTGGAGGGTGAGGGGGGGGACGAGGAGGTGGTGGAGGGTGAGGAGGTGGAGGAGGAGGTGGAGTGTGAGGAGGTGGAGGGTGAGGAGGTGGAGGAGGTGGTGGAGGTGGAGGAGGAGGCGGGGGTGAGGAGGTGGAAGTGGGGGTGAGGAGGTGGAGGTGGGTGAGGAGGTGGAGGAGGTGGTGGAGGGTGAGGAGGTGGAGGTGGAGGTGAAGGGTGAGGAGGTGGAGGAGGAGGTGGAGGGTGAGGAGGTGGAGGAGGAGGCGGGGGTGAGGAGGTGGAAGTGGGGGTGAGGAGGTGGTGGAGGGGTGAGGTGGTGGAGGTGGCAGGCAGGAGGGTGAGGAGGTGGAGGAGCAGGTGGATGGTGAGGAGGTGGAGGATGAGGAGGTGGAGGAGGTGGTGGAGGGTTGAGGAGGTGAAAGTGGGGGTGAGGAGGTGGTAGAGGGTGAGGAAGTGGAGGAGGAGGTGGAGGGTGAGGAGGTGGAGGAGGTGGAGGAGGAGGTGGGGGTGAGGAGGTGGAATTGGGGGGGAGGAGCTGGTGGAGGGTGAGGAGGTGGAGGAGGTGGTGGAGGGTGAGGAGGTGGAGAGTGAGCAGGTGGAGGTGGAGGAGGTGGTGAAGGGTGAGGAGGTGGAGGAGGAGGTGGAGGGTGAGGAGGTGGAGGGTGAGGAAGTGGAGGAGGAGATGGAGGGTGAGGAGGTGGAGGAGGTGGTGGAGGGTGAGGAGGTGGAAGTGGAGCGTGAGGAGGTGGAGGAGGTGGTTGAGGGTGAGGAGCTGGAGGAGGTGGTGGAGGGTGAGGAGGTGGAGGAGGTGGTGGAGGGTGAGGAGGTGGAGGAGGAGGTGGGGGGTGACGAGGTGGAGGTGGCAGGCAGAAGGGTGAGGAGGTGGAGGTGAAGGGTGAGGAGGTGGAGGAGGTGGTGAATGGTGAGGAGTTGGAGGAGGAGGTGAAGGGTGAGGAGGTGGAGGAGGAGGTGGAGGGTGAGGAGGTGGAGGTGAAGGGTGAGGAGGTGGAGGGTGAGGAAGTGGAGGAGGTTGTGGAGTGTGAGGAGGTGGAGGTGAAGGGTGAGGAGGTGGTGGAGGGTGAGGAGGTGGAGGAGGAGGTGTAGTGTGAGGAGGTGGAGGGTGAGGAGGTGGAGGTGGAGGGTGAGGAGGAGGTGAAGGGTGAGGAGGTGGAGGGTGAGGAGGTGCAGGAGGAGGTGGAGGGTGAGGAGGTGGAGGAGGTGGTGGAGGATGAGGTGGAGGAGGAGGTGGAGTGTGAGGAGGTGGAGGGTGAGGAGGTGGAAGTGGGGGTGAGGAGGTGGAGGTGGCAGGCAGGAGGGTGAGGAGGTGGAGGAGGAGGTGGGGGTGAGGAGGTGGAAGTGGGGGTGAGGAAGTGGTGGAGGGTGAGGTGGTGGAGGTGGCAGGCAGGAGGGAGAGGAGGTGGAGGAGGAGGTGGGGGTGAGGAGGTGAAAGTGGGGGGTGAGTAGGTGGTGGAGGGTGAGGAGGTAGAGGGTGAGGAGGTGGAGGGTGAGGAGGTGGAGGAGGAGGTGAAGGGTGAGGAGGTGGAGGAGGAGGTGGAGGGTGAGGAGGTGGAGGTGAAGGGTGAGGAGGTGGAGGAGGAGGTAAAGGGTGAGGAGGTGTAGGTGGAGGGTGAGGAGGTGGAGGAGGTGGTTGAGGGTGAGGAGCTGGAGGAGGTGGTGGAGGGTGAGGAGGTGGATGTGGAGGGTGAGGGGGTGGTGGAGGTGGTGGAGGGTGAGGAGGGTGGTGGTGGAGGGTGAGGAGGTGGAGGGTGAGGAGGTGGAGGTGGAGGGTGAGGAGGTGGAGGAGGAGGTGAAGGGTGAGGAGGTGGAGGGTGAGGAGGTGGGAGGAGGTGGTTGAGGGTGAGGAGGTGGAGGTGGAGGTGAAGGGTGAGGAGGTTGGTGGAGGGTGAGGAGGTGGAGGAGGAGGTGTAGTGTGAGGAGGTGGAGGGTGAGGAGGTGGAGGGTGAGGAGGAGGTGAAGGGTGAGGAGGTGGAGGGTGAGGAGGTGCAGGAGGAGGTGGAGGGTGAGGAGGTGGAGGTGAAGGGTGAGGAGGTGGTGAAGGTTGAGGAGGTGGAGGAGGAGGTGAAGGGGTGAGGAGATGGAGGAGGTGGTGGAGAGTGAGGAGGTGGTGGAGGGTGAGGAGGTGGAGGAGGAGGTGGAGGGTGAGGAGGTGGAGGATGAGGAGGTGGAGGAGGTGGTGGAGGGTGAGGAGGTGGAGGGTGAGGAGGTGGTGGATGGTGAGGAGGTGGAGGTGGAGGGTGAGGGGGTGGATGTGGAGGGTGAGGGGGTGGAGGAGGTGGTGGAGGGTGAGGAGGTGGTGGAGGGTGAGGAGGTGGAGGGTGAGGAGGTGGAGGAGGAGGTGAAGGGTGAGGAGATGGAGGGTGAGGAGGTGGAGGAGGTGGTTGAGGGTGAGGAGGTGGAGGTGAAGGGTGAGGAGGTGGAGGAGGTGGTGAAGGGTGAGGAGGTGGAGGAGGAGGTGAAGGGTGAGGAGGTGGAGGTGAAGGGTGAGGAGGTGGAGGAGGAGCGTGAGGAGCTGGAGGAGGTAGTGGAGGGTGAGGAGGTGGAGGAGGTGGTGGAGGGTGAGGAGGTGGATGTGGAGGGTAAGGGGGTGGTGGAGGGTGAGGTGGTGGAGGTGGCAGGCAGAAGGGTGAGGAGGTGGAGGTGACAGGCAGGACGATGAGGAGGTGGAGGAGCAGGTGGAGGGTGAGGAGGTGGAGGATGAGGAGGTGGAGGAGGTGGTGGAGGGTGAGGAGGTGGAGGTGAGGAAGTGGAGGAGGAGGTGGAGGGTGAGGAGGTGGAGGGTGAGGAGGTGGAGGAGTTGGTGGAGGGTGAGGAGGTGGAGGAGGTGGTGGAGGGTGAGGAGGTGGAGGGTGAGGAGGTGGTGGAGGGTGAGGAGGTGGAGGGTGAGGAGGTGGTGGAGGGTGAGGAGGTGGAGGGTGAGGAGATGGATGTGGAGGAGATGGAGGGTGAGGAGTTGGAGGTGGAGTGTGAGGAGGTGGAGGAGGTGGTGGAGGGTGAGGAGGTAGAGGAGGTGGAGGTGGCAGGCAGGAGGGTGAGGAGGTGGAGGTGGCAGGCATCAGGAGATGGAGGAGGTGGAGGGTGAGGTGGAGGAGGAGGTGGAAGGTGGCAGGCAGGAGGGTGAGGAGGAGGTGGAGGTGGAGGAGGGTGAGGAGGTGGAGGTGGCAGGCAGGAAGGTGAGGAGGTGGAGGAGGAGGTGGAGGGTGAGGTGAAGGAGGAGGTGGAGGAGTAGGTGGAGGTGGAGGTGGAGATGGCAGGCAGAAGGGTGAGGAGGTGACGTGATGTTACACTAATCCATTGAAAGTGACAGAATACTGATAGAATTAAAAGAAGAGAACACAGATGTGACCCTGCTCATTGTGGTTCTAAAAAGATTTAATAGATGCGTATCAAGTTGCACTTGGCATTCACAGAAATGTGTGAACGATCTCAATGAGCATTGTCTTTCCATAGACCCCAGTCTCAGTCCATAGCTAACTATCTTTAGGTGCACATAAACCGCTGCATCCCGCTGAGAGACCAAGGTGTTCCTTTGATCCAATTAGGACACTAGGAAGATCAAATACCCTGTATCCATGGAGAAAACTGCTACATTCCGCTGAGACAAAGGTGTCCCTTTGAGCCAATCAGGACACTAGGAAGATCAAATACCCTGTATCCATGGAGAAACACCAGACAGACTGAAATTAATGTTCTATCATGAACAGGCTGATAATGATAGACTACTAGCCAGTCTGTCGTCAACACAGACAAGACAACAGGCCTCATAACAGGCCTCACAACAGGCCTCATAAAAGGCCTCACAACAGGCCTCATAAAAGTCCTCAAAACAGGCCTCAGAACATGCCTCATAACAGGTCTCATTATGTTGCTGGACCCCAGGAAGAGTAGCTGCTGCCATGACAGGAACTAATGGGGATCCATAATAAACCCCAGGGAGAGTAGCTGCTGCCTTGGCAGGAACTAATGGGAATACATAATAAACCCCAGGAAGAGTAGCTGCTGCCTTGACAGGAACTAATGGGGATCCATAATAAACCCCAGGAAGAGTAGCTGCTGCCTTGGCAGGAACTAATGGGAATACATAATAAACCCCAGAAAGAGTAGCTGCTGTCTTGGCAGGAACTAATGTGGATCCATAATAAACCCCAGGAAGAGTAGCTGCTGCCTTGGCAAGAACTAATGGGGATCCATAATAAACCCCAGGAAGAGTAGCTGCTGCCTTGACAGGAACTAATGGGGATCCATAATAAACCCCAGGAAGAGAAGCTGTTGCCTTGGCAGGAACTAATGGGGATCCATAATAAACCTCAGGAAGAGTAGCCGCTGCCTTGACAGGAACTAATGGGGATCCGTAGTCAACCCCAGGAAGAGTAGCCGCTGCCTTGACAGGAACTAATGGGGATCCGTAGTCAACCCCAGGAAGAGTAGCCGCTGCCTTGGCAGGAACTAATGGGGATCCGTAGTCAACCCCAGGAAGAGTAGCCGCTGTCTTGGCAGGAACTAATGGGGATCCGTAGTCAACCCCAGGAAGAGTAGCCGCTGTCTTGGCAGGAACTAATGGGGATCCGTAGTCAACCCCAGGAAGAGTAGCCGCTGTCTTGGCAGGAACTAATGGGGATCCATAATAAACCCCAGGAAGAGTAGCTGCTGTCTTGGCAGGAACTAATGTGGATCCATAATAAACACAAATACCAGAGGCCATTAGAAAGGGACAATGGCTAATGAGTATTTAGGAGGAAGATAGTGGTCAATAGTTTGACATTAAATAGGACCACACAGGCTGAGCTGGCTAAAGGACCTGCTTTTAGATATCTAGTGACATCTACTGGCCACTGTAAGAGAAGACGGGAAAGTCTAGGGTGCATCTCCTACTCTTCATCCTAATGCTCTAGAAGTCCTTCCCTCACATTTCTAAGTATTGGATTGATGTAACCCTGGACTGGAGAGAGTTTCTCCATATCTCTTACACCACTTCTTCCCACGCTTTGGGAGAGAGCATTTCCAGAGTGGTAGAGGTGAAGCGAGAGGTTTCACCTTTGGGACAGCCATAAGCCCTATTGTTAGGGAGGAATCATGAGCAACTCATCATTATATACAGATCTCTGGTGGTATTGGGTCGCACGGCAACAGTGGCTTCCTTTCCTGCCTCCACCAGGCCTCTAGGGATACCTAGTGGTCATAGTAGGAGAAGACTGTCAAAGCCACACTAGACAAGGGAGCATCTCTATAGTCTACAGTGGCTTCCTCTCCTTGTCCCCTTGTCTCCTTTCCTCCATTCGGACTGAGATTAAATGCAGATTCCTGGTACCATCCACCATGTTGCTTTCACCTACTCAGTGTTTTTTTTCAGATGAGCAAAATGTTGAAGTCCTGCAACCAGTGAGGTCTGACCTCCTGACAACCTACCCACTCGACCCCATCCTCTCCTCCCTTCTCCAGACCATCTCTGGACACCTTCTCCCATTCCTCACTTCCCTCAACAACTCCATTGAACTTTGTTTGAACTTTGAAATTGTTACACTGGTAAAAGGTCATCCTTACCCCATGCAATCACTACCCAGTCCTACAGTGCCAGCCTGTGGAGAATATAAGGAGGTGCATCGAAACAAATGTAATTGAACTTTGAGTGCTTAAAATGACCAGTAGGTGGCGCCAGACAACGGGGACATTGATTCTAATTATTCTGACCAGTCATAGCAGTGACATTGATTCTAACTATTCTGACCAGTCATAGAAGTGACATTGATTCTAATTATTCTGACCAGTCATAGAAGTGACATTGATTCTAATTATTCTGACCTGTCATAGAAGTGACATTGATTCTAATTATTCTGACCTGTCATAGAAGTGACATTGATTCTAACTATTCTGACCTGTCATAGAAGTGACATTGATTCTAATTATTCTGACCTGTCATAGAAGTGACATTGATTCTAATTATTCTGACCTGTCATAGAAGTGACATTGATTCTAACTATTCTGACCTGTCATAGAAGTGACATTGATTCTAATTATTCTGACCTGTCATAGAAGTGACATTGATTCTAATTATTCTGACCTGTCATAGAAGTGACATTGATTCTAATTATTCTGACCTGTCATAGAAGTGACATTGATTCTAATTATTCTGACCTGTCATAGAAGTGACATTGATTCTAATTATTCTGACCTGTCATAGAAGTGACATTGATTCTAACTATTCTGACCTGTCATAGAAGTGACATTGATTCTAACTATTCTGACCTGTCATAGAAGTGACATTGATTCTAACTATTCTGACCTGTCATAGAAGTGACATTGATTCTAACTATTCTGACCTGTCATAGCAGTGACATTGATTCTAACTATTCTGACCTGTCATAGAAGTGACATTGATTCTAACTATTCTGACCTGTCATAGCAGTGACATTGATTCTAACTATTCTGACCTGTCATAGCAGTGACATTAACATAAATAACATGAGCATGTCTACTTCTGCTAAGCTTCCCAGTAAAGCAATGAAAACAAACCATAACAAAGCGCTACTCTGCCTTTTTACCAACACTATAAACAAGGCAGGTCCTACAGGTCCTAGTTTCTACCTTTTTACCAGCACTATCAACAAGGCAGGTCCTACAGGTCCTAGTTTCTACCTTTTTACCAACACTATCAACAAGGCAGGTCCTACAGGTCCTAGTTTCTACCTTTTTACCAGCACTATCAACAAGGCAGGTCCTACAGGTCCTAGTTTCTACCTTTTTACCATCACTATCAACAAGGCAGGTCCTACAGGTCCTAGTTTCTACCTTTTTACCAACACTATCAACAAGGCAGGTCCTACAGGTCCTAGTTTCTACCTTTTTACCAGCACTATCAACAAGGCAGGTCCTACAGGTCCTAGTTTCTACCTTTTTACCAACACTATCAACAAGGCAGGTCCTACAGGTCCTAGTTTCTACCTTTTTACCAACACTATAAACAAGGCAGGACCTACAGGTCCTAGTTTCTACCTTTTTACCAACACTATAAACAAGGCAGGTCCTACAGGTCCTAGTTTCTACCTTTTTACCAACACTATAAACAAGGCAGGTCCTACAGGTCCTAGTTTCTACCTTTTTACCAACACTATAAACAAGGCAGGTCCTACAGGTCCTAGTTTCTACCTTTTTACCAACACTATAAACAAGGCAGGTCCTACAGGTCCTAGTTTCTACCTTTTACCAACACTATAAACAAGGCAGGTCCTACAGGTCCTAGTTTCTACCTTTTTACCAACACTATAAACAAGGCAGGTCCTACAGGTCCTAGTTTCTACCTTTTTACCAACACTATAAACAAGGCAGGTCCTACAGGTCCTAGTTTCTACCTTTTTACCAACACTATAAACAAGGCAGGTCCTACAGGTCCTAGTTTCTACCTTTTTACCAACACTATAAACAAGGCAGGTCCTACAGGTCCTAGTTTCTACCTTTTTACCAACACTATAAACAAGGCAGGTCCTACAGGTCCTAGTTTCTACCTTTTTACCAACACTATAAACAAGGCAGGTCCTACAGGTCCTAGTTTCTACCTTTTTACCAACACTATAAACAAGGCAGGTCCTACAGGTCCTAGTTTCTACCTTTTTACCAACACTATAAACAAGGCAGGTCCTACAGGTCCTAGTTTCTACCTTTTTACCAACACTATAAACAAGGCAGGTCCTACAGGTCCTAGTTTCTACCTTTTTACCAACACTATAAACAAGGCAGGTCCTACAGGTCCTAGTTTCTACCTTTTTACCAACACTATAAACAAGGCAGGTCCTACAGGTCCTAGTTTCTACCTTTTTACCAACACTATCAACAAGGCAGGTCCTACAGGTCCTAGTTTCTACCTTTTTACCAACACTATAAACAAGGCAGGTCCTACAGGTCCTAGTTTCTACCTTTTTACCAACACTATAAACAAGGCAGGTCCTACAGGTCCTAGTTTCTACCTTTTTACCAACACTATAAACAAGGCAGGTCCTACAGGTCCTAGTTTCTACCTTTTTACCAACACTATAAACAAGGCAGGTCCTACAGGTCCTAGTTTCTACCTTTTTACCAACACTATAAACAAGGCAGGTCCTACAGGTCCTAGTTTCTACCTTTTTACCAACACTATAAACAAGGCAGGTCCTACAGGCCCTAGTTTCTACCTTTTTACCAACACTATCAACAAGGCAGGTCCTACAGGTCCTAGTTTCTACCTTTTTACCAACACTATCAACAAGGCAGGTCCTACAGGTCCTAGTTTCTGCCTTTTTACCAACACTATAAACAAGGCAGGTCCTACAGGTCCTAGTTTCTACCTTTTTACCAACACTATAAACAAGGCAGGTCCTACAGGTCCTAGTTTCTACCTTTTTACCATCACTATAAACAAGGCAGGTCCTACAGGTCCTAGTTTCTACCTTTTTACCAACACTATAAACAAGGCAGGTCCTACAGGTCCTAGTTTCTACCTTTTTACCAACACTATAAACAAGGCAGGTCCTACAGGTCCTAGTTTCTACCTTTTTACCAACACTATAAACAAGGCAGGTCCTACAGGTCCTAGTTTCTACCTTTTTACCAACACTATAAACAAGGCAGGTCCTACAGGTCCTAGTTTCTACCTTTTTACCAACACTATCAACAAGGCAGGTCCTACAGGTCCTAGTTTCTACCTTTTTACCAGCACTATCAACAAGGCAGGTCCTACAGGTCCTAGTTTCTACCTTCTTACCAGCACTATCAACAAGGCAGGTCCTACAGGTCCTAGTTTCTACCTTCTTACCAGCACTATCAACAAGGCAGGTCCTACAGGTCCTAGTTTCTACCTTTTTACCAGCACTATCAACAAGGCAGGTCCTACAGGTCCTAGTTTCTACCTTTTTACCAACACTATCAACAAGGCAGGTCCTACAGGTCCTAGTTTCTACCTTTTTACCAACACTATAAACAAGGCAGGTCCTACAGGTCCTAGTTTCTACCTTTTTACCAACACTATCAACAAGGCAGGTCCTACAGGTCCTAGTTTCTACCTTTTTACCAACACTATAAACAAGGCAGGTCCTACAGGTCCTAGTTTCTACCTTTTTACCAACACTATCAACAAGGCAGGTCCTACAGGTCCTAGTTTCTACCTTTTTACCAGCACTATCAACAAGGCAGGTCCTACAGGTCCTAGTTTCTACCTTCTTACCAGCACTATCAACAAGGCAGGTCCTACAGGTCCTAGTTTCTACCTTCTTACCAGCACTATCAACAAGGCAGGTCCTACAGGTCCTAGTTTCTACCTTTTTACCAACACTATCAACAAGGCAGGTCCTACAGGTCCTAGTTTCTACCTTTTTACCAACACTATAAACAAGGCAGGTCCTACAGGTCCTAGTTTCTACCTTTTTACCAACACTATAAACAAGGCAGGTCCTACAGGTCCTAGTTTCTACCTTTTTACCAACACTATAAACAAGGCAGGTCCTACAGGTCCTAGTTTCTACCTTTTTACCAACACTATAAACAAGGCAGGTCCTACAGGTCCTAGTTTCTACCTTTTTACCAACACTATAAACAAGGCAGGTCCTACAGGTCCTAGTTTCTACCTTTTTACCAACACTATAAACAAGGCAGGTCCTACAGGTCCTAGTTTCTACCTTTTTACCAACACTATAAACAAGGCAGGTCCTACAGGTCCTAGTTTCTACCTTTTTACCAACACTATAAACAAGGCAGGTCCTACAGGTCCTAGTTTCTACCTTTTTACCAACACTATAAACAAGGCAGGTCCTACAGGTCCTAGTTTCTACCTTTTTACCAACACTATAAACAAGGCAGGTCCTACAGGTCCTAGTTTCTACCTTTTTACCAACACTATCAACAAGGCAGGTCCTACAGGTCCTAGTTTCTACCTTTTTACCAACACTATAAACAAGGCAGGTCCTACAGGTCCTAGTTTCTACCTTTTTACCAACACTATAAACAAGGCAGGTCCTACAGGTCCTAGTTTCTACCTTTTTACCAACACTATAAACAAGGCAGGTCCTACAGGTCCTAGTTTCTACCTTTTTACCAACACTATAAACAAGGCAGGTCCTACAGGTCCTAGTTTCTACCTTTTTACCAACACTATAAACAAGGCAGGTCCTACAGGTCCTAGTTTCTACCTTTTTACCAACACTATAAACAAGGCAGGTCCTACAGGCCCTAGTTTCTACCTTTTTACCAACACTATCAACAAGGCAGGTCCTACAGGTCCTAGTTTCTACCTTTTTACCAACACTATCAACAAGGCAGGTCCTACAGGTCCTAGTTTCTGCCTTTTTACCAACACTATAAACAAGGCAGGTCCTACAGGTCCTAGTTTCTACCTTTTTACCAACACTATAAACAAGGCAGGTCCTACAGGTCCTAGTTTCTACCTTTTTACCATCACTATAAACAAGGCAGGTCCTACAGGTCCTAGTTTCTACCTTTTTACCAACACTATAAACAAGGCAGGTCCTACAGGTCCTAGTTTCTACCTTTTTACCAACACTATAAACAAGGCAGGTCCTACAGGTCCTAGTTTCTACCTTTTTACCAACACTATAAACAAGGCAGGTCCTACAGGTCCTAGTTTCTACCTTTTTACCAACACTATAAACAAGGCAGGTCCTACAGGTCCTAGTTTCTACCTTTTTACCAACACTATCAACAAGGCAGGTCCTACAGGTCCTAGTTTCTACCTTTTTACCAGCACTATCAACAAGGCAGGTCCTACAGGTCCTAGTTTCTACCTTCTTACCAGCACTATCAACAAGGCAGGTCCTACAGGTCCTAGTTTCTACCTTCTTACCAGCACTATCAACAAG
The DNA here is from genome assembly GCF_002021735.2 of Oncorhynchus kisutch. Classification (NCBI taxonomy): domain Eukaryota; kingdom Metazoa; phylum Chordata; class Actinopteri; order Salmoniformes; family Salmonidae; genus Oncorhynchus; species Oncorhynchus kisutch. The sequence continues at coordinate 55,352,740 of NC_034180.2, forward strand.
GCAGGTCCTACAGGTCCTGGTTTCTACCTTTTTACCAGCACTATCAACAAGGCAGGTCCTACAGGTCCTAGTTTCTACCTTTTTACCAACACTATCAACAAGGCAGGTCCTACAGGTCCTAGTTTCTACCTTTTTACCAACACTATAAACAAGGCAGGTCCTACAGGTCCTAGTTTCTACCTTTTTACCAACACTATCAACAAGGCAGGTCCTACAGGTCCTAGTTTCTACCTTTTTACCAACACTATAAACAAGGCAGGTCCTACAGGTCCTAGTTTCTACCTTTTTACCAACACTATCAACAAGGCAGGTCCTACAGGTCCTAGTTTCTACCTTTTTACCAGCACTATCAACAAGGCAGGTCCTACAGGTCCTAGTTTCTACCTTCTTACCAGCACTATCAACAAGGCAGGTCCTACAGGTCCTAGTTTCTACCTTCTTACCAGCACTATCAACAAGGCAGGTCCTACAGGTCCTAGTTTCTACCTTTTTACCAGCACTATCAACAAGGCAGGTCCTACAGGTCCTAGTTTCTACCTTTTTACCAACACTATAAACAAGGCAGGTCCTACAGGTCCTAGTTTCTACCTTCTTACCAGCACTATCAACAAGGCAGGTCCTACAGGTCCTAGTTTCTACCTTTTTACCAGCACTATCAACAAGGCAGGTCCTACAGGTCCTAGTTTCTACCTTCTTACCAGCACTATCAACAAGGCAGGTCCTACAGGTCCTAGTTTCTACCTTCTTACCAGCACTATCAACAAGGCAGGTCCTACAGGTCCTAGTTTCTACCTTTTTACCAGCACTATCAACAAGGCAGGTCCTACAGGTCCTAGTTTCTACCTTTTTACCAACACTATAAACAAGGCAGGTCCTACAGGTCCTAGTTTCTACCTTCTTACCAGCACTATCAACAAGGCAGGTCCTACAGGTCCTAGTTTCTACCTTTTTACCAACACTATAAACAAGGCAGGTCCTACAGGTCCTAGTTTCTACCTTTTTACCAACACTATAAACAAGGCAGGTCCTACAGGTCCTAGTTTCTACCTTTTTACCAACACTATAAACAAGGCAGGTCCTACAGGTCCTAGTTTCTACCTTTTTACCAACACTATAAACAAGGCAGGTCCTACAGGTCCTAGTTCCTACCTTTTTACCAACACTATCAACAAGGCAGGTCCTACAGGTCCTAGTTTCTACCTTTTTACCAACACTATAAACAAGGCAGGTCCTACAGGTCCTAGTTTCTACCTTTTTACCAACACTATAAACAAGGCAGGTCCTACAGGTCCTAGTTTCTACCTTTTTACCAACACTATAAACAAGGCAGGTCCTACAGGTCCTAGTTCCTACCTTTTTACCAACACTATCAACAAGGCAGGTCCTACAGGTCCTAGTTTCTACCTTTTTACCAACACTATAAACAAGGCAGGTCCTACAGGTCCTAGTTTCTACCTTCTTACCAGCACTATCAACAAGGCAGGTCCTACAGGTCCTAGTTTCTACCTTTTTACCAACACTATAAACAAGGCAGGTCCTACAGGTCCTAGTTTCTACCTTTTTACCAACACTATAAACAAGGCAGGTCCTACAGGTCCTAGTTTCTACCTTTTTACCAACACTATAAACAAGGCAGGTCCTACAGGTCCTAGTTTCTACCTTTTTACCAACACTATAAACAAGGCAGGTCCTACAGGTCCTAGTTTCTACCTTTTTACCAACACTATAAACAAGGCAGGTCCTACAGGTCCTAGTTTCTACCTTTTTACCAACACTATAAACAAGGCAGGTCCTACAGGTCCTAGTTTCTACCTTTTTACCAACACTATAAACAAGGCAGGTCCTACAGGTCCTAGTTTCTACCTTTTTACCAACACTATAAACAAGGCAGGTCCTACAGGTCCTAGTTTCTACCTTTTTACCAACACTATAAACAAGGCAGGTCCTACAGGTCCTAGTTTCTACCTTTTTACCAACACTATAAACAAGGCAGGTCCTACAGGTCCTAGTTTCTACCTTTTTACCAACACTATAAACAAGGCAGGTCCTACAGGTCCTAGTTTCTACCTTTTTACCAACACTATAAACAAGGCAGGTCCTACAGGTCCTAGTTTCTACCTTTTTACCAACACTATAAACAAGGCAGGTCCTACAGGTCCTAGTTTCTACCTTTTTACCAACACTATAAACAAGGCAGGTCCTACAGGTCCTAGTTTCTACCTTTTTACCAACACTATAAACAAGGCAGGTCCTACAGGTCCTAGTTTCTACCTTTTTACCAACACTATAAACAAGGCAGGTCCTACAGGTCCTAGTTTCTACCTTTTTACCAACACTATAAACAAGGCAGGTCCTACAGGTCCTAGTTTCTACCTTTTTACCAACACTATAAACAAGGCAGGTCCTACAGGTCCTAGTTTCTACCTTTTACCAACACTATAAACAAGGCAGGTCCTACAGGTCCTAGTTTCTACCTTTTTACCAACACTATAAACAAGGCAGGTCCTACAGGTCCTAGTTTCTACCTTTTTACCAACACTATAAACAAGGCAGGTCCTACAGGTCCTAGTTTCTACCTTTTTACCAACACTATAAACAAGGCAGGTCCTACAGGTCCTAGTTTCTACCTTTTTACCAACACTATAAACAAGGCAGGTCCTACAGGTCCTAGTTTCTACCTTTTTACCAACACTATAAACAAGGCAGGTCCTACAGGTCCTAGTTTCTACCTTTTTACCAACACTATAAACAAGGCAGGTCCTACAGGTCCTAGTTTCTACCTTTTTACCAACACTATAAACAAGGCAGGTCCTACAGGTCCTAGTTTCTACCTTTTTACCAACACTATAAACAAGGCAGGTCCTACAGGTCCTAGTTTCTACCTTTTTACCAACACTATAAACAAGGCAGGTCCTACAGGTCCTAGTTTCTGCCTTTTTACCAACACTATAAACAAGGCAGGTCCTACAGGTCCTAGTTTCTACCTTTTTACCAACACTATAAACAAGGCAGGTCCTACAGGTCCTAGTTTCTACCTTTTTACCAACACTATAAACAAGGCAGGTCCTACAGGTCCTAGTTTCTACCTTTTTACCAACACTATAAACAAGGCAGGTCCTACAGGTCCTAGTTTCTACCTTTTTACCAACACTATAAACAAGGCAGGTCCTACAGGTCCTAGTTTCTACCTTTTTACCAACACTATCAACAAGGCAGGTCCTACAGGTCCTAGTTTCTACCTTCTTAACAACACTATCAACAAGGCAGGTCCTACAGGTCCTAGTTTCTACCTTTTTACCAACACTATAAACAAGGCAGGTCCTACAGGTCCTAGTTTCTACCTTTTTACCAACACTATAAACAAGGCAGGTCCTACAGGTCCTAGTTTCTACCTTTTTACCAACACTATAAACAAGGCAGGTCCTACAGGCCCTAGTTTCTACCTTTTTACCAACACTATAAACAAGGCAGGTCCTACAGGTCCTAGTTTCTACCTTTTTACCAACACTATAAACAAGGCAGGTCCTACAGGTCCTAGTTTCTACCTTTTTACCAACACTATAAACAAGGCAGGTCCTACAGGTCCTAGTTTCTACCTTTTTACCAACACTATAAACAAGGCAGGTCCTACAGGTCCTAGTTTCTACCTTTTTACCAACACTATAAACAAGGCAGGTCCTACAGGTCCTAGTTTCTACCTTTTTACCAACACTATAAACAAGGCAGGTCCTACAGGTCCTAGTTTCTACCTTTTTACCAACACTATAAACAAGGCAGGTCCTACAGGTCCTAGTTTCTACCTTTTTACCAACACTATAAACAAGGCAGGTCCTATAGGCTCTAGTTGTGTTGCACCTGGACTACTGTCCAGTCATGTGGTCACGTGCCACAAAGAGGGACCTCGGAAAATTACAATTGTCTCAGAACAGGGCAGCACGGCTGGCCCTGAAATGTACACAGAGAGCTAATATTAATAATATGCATATCAATCTCTCCTGGCTCAAAGTTGAGGAGAGATTGACTTCATCACTACTTGTATTTATGAAGAGGTATTGACATGTTGAATGCACCGAGCTGTTTGTCTAAACTACTGGCACACAGCTCGGACACCCATGCATACCCCACAAGAAATGTCACCAGCGGTCTCTTCACAGTCCTCAAGTCAAGAACAGACTATGGGAGGCACACAGTACTACATAGAGCCATGACTACATGGAACTCTATTCCACATCAGGTAAATGATGCAGCAGTAAAATTAGATTTAAAAAACTGAAAAATACACCTTATGGAACAGCGGGGACTGTGAAGAGACACACACAGACACACATCAAATCAAATCAAATGTATTTATATAGCCCTTCGTACATCAGCTGATATCTCAAAGTGCTGTACAGAAACCCAGCCTAAGACCCCAAACAGCAAGCAATGCAGGTGTAGAAGCACGATGGCATACACATGATATGACACGCACTTTACATACATGGACATGTGGATGTTGTATTGTAAATATGTGATAGTGGAGTAGTGGCCTGAGGGAACACACTTAATGTGTTGTGAAAAATGTTATGAAATGTCATGTAATATTTTAAATTGGATGTAACTTCCTTAATGTTGCCGGACCCAAGGAAGAGTAGCTGCTGCCTTGGCAGGAACTAATGGGGATCCATAATAAACCCCAGGAAGAGTAGCTGCTGCCCTGGCAGGAACTAATGGGGATCCATAATAAACCCTAGGAAGAGTAGCTGCTGCCTTGACAGGAACTAATGAGGATCCATAATAAACCCCAGGAAGAGTAGCTGCTGCCTTGACAGGAACTAATGGGGATCCATAATAAACCCCAGGAAGAGTAGCTGCTGCCTTGACAGGAACTAATGGGGATCCATAATAAACCCCAGGAAGAGTAGCTGCTGCCTTGACAGGAACTAATGGGGATCCATAATAAACCCCAGGAAGAGTAGCTGCTGCCTTGGCAGGAACTAATGGGGATCCATAATAAACCCCAGGAAGAGTAGCTGCTGCCTTGGCAGGAACTAATGGGGATCCATAATAAACCCCAGGAAGAGTAGCTGCTGCCTTGGCAGGAACTAATGGGGATCCATAATAAACCCCAGGAAGAGTAGCTGCTGCCTTGGCAGGAATTAATGGGGATCCATAATAAACCCCAGGGAGAGTAGCTGATGCCTTGGCAGGAACTAATGGGCATCCATAATAAACCCCAGGAAGAGTAGCTGATGCCTTGGCAGGAACTAATGGGGATCCATAATAAACCCCAGGAAGAGTAGCTGATGCCTTGGCAGGAACTAATGGGGATCCATAATAACCCCAGGAAGAGTAGCTGCTGCCTTGGCAGGAACTAATGGGGATCCATAATAAACCCCAGGAAGAGTAGCTGCTGCCTTGGCAGGAACTAATGGGGATCCATAATAAACCCCAGGAAGAGTAGCTGCTGCCTTGGCAGGAACTAATGGGGATCCATAATAAACCCCAGGGAGAGTAGCTGCTGCCTTGGCAGGAACTAATGGGCATCCATAATAAACCCCAGGAAGAGTAGCTGATGCCTTGGCAGGAACTAATGGGGATCCATAATAAACCCCAGGAAGAGTAGCTGATGCCTTGGCAGGAACTAATGGGGATCCATAATAAACCCCAGGGAGAGTAGCTGCTGCCTTGGCAGGAACTAATGGGCATCCATAATAAACCCCAGGGAGAGTAGCTGCTGCCTTGGCAGGAACTAATGGGGATCCATAATAAACCCCAGGAAGAGTAGCTGCTGCCTTGGCAGGAACTAATGGGGATCCATAATAAACCCCAGGAAGAGTAGCTGCTGCCTTGGCAGGAACTTATGGGCATCCATAATAAACCCCAGGAAGAGTAGCTGCTGCCTTGGCAGGAACTAATGGGCATCCATAATAAACCCCAGGAAGAGTAGCTGCTGCCTTGGCAGGAACTAATGGGCATCCATAATAAACCCCAGGAAGAGTAGCTGCTGCCTTGGCAGGAACTAATGGGGATCCATAATAAACCCCAGGAAGAGTAGCTGCTGCCTTGGCAGGAACTAATGGGGATCCATAATAAACCCCAGGAAGAGTAGCTGCTGCCTTGGCAGGAACTAATGGGGATCCATAATAAACCCCAGGGAGAGTAGCTGCTGCCTTGGCAGGAACTAATGGGCATCCATAATAAACCCCAGGGAGAGTAGCTGCTGCCTTGGCAGGAACTAATGGGGATCCATAATAAACCCCAGGAAGAGTAGCTGCTGCCTTGGCAGGAACTAATGGGGATCCATAATAAACCCCAGGAAGAGTAGCTGCTGCCTTGGCAGGAACTTATGGGCATCCATAATAAACCCCAGGAAGAGTAGCTGCTGCCTTGGCAGGAACTAATGGGCATCCATAATAAACCCCAGGAAGAGTAGCTGCTGCCTTGGCAGGAACTAATGGGCATCCATAATAAACCCCAGGAAGAGTAGCTGCTGCCTTGGCAGGAACTAATGGGGATCCATAATAAACCCCAGGAAGAGTAGCTGCTGCCTTGGCAGGAACTAATGGGGATCCATAATAAACCCCAGGAAGAGTAGCTGCTGCCTTGGCAGGAACTAATGGGGATCCATAATAAACCCCAGGAAGAGTAGCTGATGCCTTGGCAGGAACTAATGGGGATCCATAATAAACCCCAGGAAGAGTAGCTGATGCCTTGGCAGGAACTAATGGGGATCCATAATAAACCCCAGGGAGAGTAGCTGCTGCCTTGGCAGGAACTAATGGGCATCCATAATAAACCCCAGGGAGAGTAGCTGCTGCCCTGGCAGGAACTAATGGGGATCCATAATAAACCCCAGGAAGAGTAGCTGCTGCCTTGGCAGGAACTAATGGGGATCCATAATAAACCCCAGGAAGAGTAGCTGCTGCCTTGGCAGGAACTTATGGGCATCCATAATAAACCCCAGGAAGAGTAGCTGCTGCCTTGGCAGGAACTAATGGGCATCCATAATAAACCCCAGGAAGAGTAGCTGCTGCCTTGGCAGGAACTAATGGGCATCCATAATAAACCCCAGGAAGAGTAGCTGCTGCCTTGGCAGGAACTAATGGGGATCCATAATAAACCCCAGGAAGAGTAGCTGCTGCCTTGGCAGGAACTAATGGGGATCCATAATAAACCCCAGGAAGAGTAGCTGCTGCCTTGGCAGGAACTAATGGGGATCCATAATAAACCCCAGGAAGAGTAGCTGCTGCCTTGGCAGGAACTAATGGGGATCCATAATAAACCCCAGGAAGAGTAGCCGCTGCCTTGGCAGGAACTAATGGGGATCCATAATAAACCCCAGGAAGAGTAGCCGCTGCCTTGACAGGAACTAATGGGGATCCATAATAAACCTCAGGAAGAGTAGCTGCTGCCTTGGCAGGACCTAATGGGGATCCATAATAAACCCCAGGAAGAGTAGCTGCTGCCTTGGCAGGACCTAATGGGGATCCATAATAAATACAAATACAAATAATGGGGTATTCTGTGTAGATGGGTGAGAAAAATAGTCAATTTAATCCATTTTGAATTCAGGCTGTGGTTTAGGCTGTGGTTTAAAAATGTGGTTTATAAGTCAATGGGTATGAATATTTTCTTTCTGAAGACACTGTATGTTTTGTTTTGCTGGATGTCTAGGCCACATTTTCCGTACTTGACTCACATGTTATTTTCTTTCCAACTACCTAAAAGCTAGCTAGTTGGAGTCTGTGTTTACTTCCGTTTGTGTACCACCATACGATGAAGCAATGCACGAGTTGAAAGTATCGAACGCACCGCAGCCAAGTGCGGCACTTCCAACTAGCGTTGTGGACTGCTCCATTGGCAATGAATGACTTCCTCCGGAACCAATGCATCTGGTGGACATGAGGCTTCATCTCAATATCTGCAGTGCTGCTCGTGGCAAACGTCATTTCGCTGAATACCTTTAACACACAGAGTATGATTACTGTGGATAGTCAGATTAATATAATAGTTTGATTCAAATGTTCACATGCTTTACAAGATTAACGATTTCCCTAATAATCCTGTTTACATGGACACACCTGTAATCAGACTACCTTAAACGGCACACTGATAAATGCGGGAAATCGCCTATCAAAATAAACGTTTTACGTTATTTACATCATGTTATTTTAGGGAAGAATATTTTATTTCTGAGTTCGGGCATATAGTTTGTATGTGAAAACTACTCTTAACGCCTCATTTCCACCAGATACATCAAACTCTTTGCGTTCCGGAGGAAGTCATTCATTGTCAATGGAGCAGTCCGGGACGCTAGTTGGGAGTTACCGCACTAGGCTGCGGTGCGTTATGTGTACCATATGCGTCAATATTTTCAACTGTTGTGTTTCTTTACCGTGAGGTGGTACAAATGGAGGTGCAGACATAGATATTCTTCTAAAATGCATATTTGTGTTCAATCTAGAGCGTATAGCGAGGACGGAAGTCAACTGTCATTTTCCCAAGTGCGATTCCAAACATAAGAATGTGAAAAGTTGTGTATGTACTAAGTTTACCGGAAGTCCTATAATCATACTTGCGAGGTCTTGAAAACAAAGCACGCTATATCAAACTCTGTGCCTATAGTTGTTTCTTCGCCATATGAATGTTTATTTTTTGCCGTGTGATTGGTTGTGTTGGTCATGTGGTTATTCTCCAACTGGCGCTTCAAATCATACTTGCGAGGTCTTGAAAACAAAGCACGCTATATCAAACTCTGTGCCTATAGTTGTTTCTTCGCCATATGAATGTTTATTTTTTGCCGTGTGATTGGTTGTGTTGGTCATGTGGTTATTCTCCAACTGGCGCTTCAAATCTTCCGCGGGAAGAATGCGTTTATTATAGGCGAAGAGGAAGAGAGAGGCTCAACTTGGTGGAAAATCTGTCTCCCTTCAGCAGGTGGCGCTTTTTCGTTGTTTCGCCCACCAGTTTTTCTATGCAGATCAATGGGTGTCGAATTTGGTCCCCCTCCCAAAAAAACATATTTGCTACTTGAAGTTTATTTGATCGAATAGAAGTTTCGTAATGCTTAATTTGTCACGAATGTACTGATATAAGTAGGACGGGTGACAAACACTTTATATATAGGAGTTGTCTAGAGATACCTATGCTTATTCATGTAAGAGACTCGTAGTAAAAGCGTCTCTCTCCGTTGAATAAAGGCGGTTGAAGTTAACAACCGTCAATTCATATTCTAAAATGCTTATCATTGGCTACCTGTCATGACTACGCTGCTGTCATGAATTTGATTGGTTCGTAGACGAGTATGTCATGGCAATGACATCCCATTTTCATGCGGAAAAGTCTCAACTGAATCCTTGGGACCTCCTAGCTCTTACGTCACCCCATTAAAGTTTAAATTTAAAACGGTTAAGGTTATGATTAAAGGTTATGATTGAAGGTTACGATTGATGTTAGGGTAAGGGTTAAGGTTATGATTGAAGGTTACGATTGATGTTAGGGTAAGGGTTAAGGTTATTGTATGAACGTCCCAATGATCCCGAATAGCACTAGCGATGTTCCTGCCAGACAACCTCGCAGAAATGGAAACGCCTCTGATTGCACGTGCAAGGATGTAACGTCGTCTCTGATTGGACGGGCATGGATGTAACGTCGTCTCTGATTGGCTGAAAGCATTGTGAGCTTGTGAGCTTCTATTTTGAACGTAAATACAGTCAGCTGCATTTCCTTCCTCAGAGCTTGAGTGGTGCCTTGTCAGGGAGAGTACACAGCTGTGCAGCTCTCTGACAGAATATAAAATATGTACTTTTATTAGGACAAGATGTTGTTGTAAGTTTGGGTTTTTCCAAGACGGGGTCTGCAAACAGCTTGCCATGGTTGTTTTGTCTTTAGTACACTCATTCTACAAAGTTTCCTAATTTGGTTAGTTAGCTTGATTTTTCGGGCTGTGTATATTCACCGATATTTTGGCCTTTCTAAACAGGCATCTAAATTGAATTCCATTCAAGGAACTGTCATTGGATTTACCTTGTAAGGATGGATTTGGAAAACGTTACTAAAGATTTCGGTCCAATCACCAGTTGCTTGACCAGCAGACCCGACAGAGTCCCGGGCCTTTCCTCCATGTCGGACACGGTGATGACCTCGCCTTGCATCAACCTCTTCTCTCCTGGACCCACACATCTACTGTCTCCCGTCACTAATCTGGCCCTAAACATGAACAATCTAGCTGGACTTGGGAGGTAAGAGTGTAATACAGTGTATGTTGCTATGCTATGTTTTCAGCTCACCGTGCTTTTTCTACACCTGCATTGCTTGCTGTTTGGGGGTTTAGGCTGAGTTTCTGTACAGCACTTTGAGACATCAGCTGATGTACGAAATGCTTCATAAATACATTTGATTTTGATTTGTGAAAGCTGCAGGATAACTACATTTGTGACATTACATCGGGAGTCTGTGTGTTGTTTGCATTGTTCTGGTGGTTTGCGACAGAAAGTAACCCCACCACCATATAGGCGGTTTCACCGCAAAAAAAAAACGCTTCCTGTCAACAAAGGCATATGTATAATCTGTAGAAACGTAATCTTTATGATCCCTAATATTTCGTACTCTCACCCCAAATCTACCACGGTCTAATTTACACAGCAGGAATATGGGTTGGACGTTTATCTGATAGTAAGAGACAAATTTCACTGTACATCAGTTAAGTAGAGTTTCTAGAGATTTTACATATGCCTTTAGGTGAAAGGAAAAACGTTATTTTTTGAATCCGGTTATATTGTGGTAGGGTTATTTTATAACCATTAGTCCAAACCCGATCATGGGTCCAACCAGTCTCGCAACTAAACTAAAATAGTTTCACCTGCACAAATACAGGTAGGTCCCTCATTCGCTCGCAAAGCGTTTTGCAACAGAATCGGCATAATGAATACTCCCCAGCTAGCTTGGTAGTTAGCTAACTATTTCAAGCTAATGGTAATTGCTAGTTTGGCTGGTTGTTAGAAAAGTTAAGTGATTATGTAACCCGTTCCTTTACAGCCAACAGTGTGATACTCCAAAGCGGAAACAACGTGTTCCCCTTCTGAAGATTCCTTCCGTCGCCTCTGACTGCTCCTCTGATGCAGGTAAGACAACGTCATAAGACGGCTGCAAATGTTTCACCCCAATAAGTGTCAATCAAATGCTGGCGTTAGGAACTTGGCTTGCTATTTTAAAAGGTCAAATATATTTGAACCAGGTGTGTAGCCTTTATAGGCCTTTATATTTGGTCATGTCCCATTTATAATTCTGCTCTTTTCACTTGTGTAGTTTGACCACCTTGAATAAATGTGTAGGATATTTTACTTTTTTACCAGTACAGGACAATACATGAATCAGATTTTTAGTTATTAACAGGGCAGGAAAAAAGCCAAAATGTACATGATTAAATATGATCTCCTGTGTCACCGTGTAGACCTGTGGGGTAAATGTGTTCTGATTTTAATTAGTCAAATGTTTATGATCAGATGACCTGATGAGACGTTTCTCCATCTTACTCCAGGTGTTGGTATGGATTCCCCCAGCCCCATGGACCCCATCCATGTTGAGGAGACGTAAGCAAGATTCCTCTTGTCTGTCCCAATCTATCTCTCTGTTTCAGCAATGCTTACCCTCCCTTCCTCTGTACTATCCCTCCTCTTCCTCATCCCAATGGAACACGGTTAGTGTCATCTGCTCAGCTGTGTTCTGGGATTAGGCATTAGTGAAGATTCATTCATTTTCATAAAGCAGATTAACAGACAAGATGTTCTTATACTATAGAACTTTCCCTAGTAGAAGAAGGATGGACTCATTGGAGATGTTGAACACCACTGGGATGTCAGTCCTAAGTCATTTATCACCCTAGTAGAAGGATGGACTCATTGGAGATGTTGAACACCACTGGGATGTCAGTCCTAAGTCATTTATCACCCTAGTAGAAGGATGGACTCATTGGAGATGTTGAACACCACTGGGATGTCAGTCCTAAGTCATTTATCACCCTAGTAGAAGGATGGACTCATTGGAGATGTTGAACACCACTGGGATGTCAGTCCTAAGTCATTTATCACCCTAGTAGAAGGATGGACTCATTGGAGATGTTGAACACCACTGGGATGTCAGTCCTAAGTCATTTATCACCCTAGTAGAAGGATGGACTCATTGGAGATGTTGAACACCACTGGGATGTCAGTCCTAAGTCATTTATCACCCTAGTAGAAGGATGGACTCATTGGAGATGTTGAACACCACTGGGATGTCAGTCCTAAGTCATTTATCACCCTAGTAGAAGGATGGACTCATTGGAGATGTTGAACACCACTGGGATGTCAGTCCTAAGTCATTTATCACCCTAGTAGAAGGATGGACTCATTGGAGATGTTGAACACCACTGGGATGTCAGTCCTAAGTCATTTATCACCCTAGTAGAAGGATGGGCTCATTGGAGATGTGGAACACCACTGGGAAGTCAGTCCTAAGTCATTTATCACCCTAGTAAAAGGATGGGCTCATGGGAGATGTATAACCCATAATTAGTCAGATGCACCATTCCCCTTGCTCGGATATAGAAGCAAACGGTTATAGTGGTGTTACGGATGGATATTTATACCTGCCTTTTTTTTCTTATAGAAGTGTTATACAGTTTCTAAAATGTTAATTATTTATTGTGGAAGGCATTATCTCCTAGCAGTGGGCTTCAGAGGAGTAATGGGAAAGTAATTCTGCTTTGAAAGTTTATAAACTTGTAACCTCACTTTTAAGAAAATGGCCTTTGAATGTTTGGATACTACTACTGGAGAGCTGTTCTTTGTCTACCCCCATTCAGCATTATTTATACCGTCTTAACCCTTAAAGAGATGGGTGGGGCTAACCTGTGAGGCCATGTGCTAAACAGAGTGATTTAATGGTTAAAGGTGGTGAAAGTAGTAGCCTACAATAAGGGAAAACTCCAGGTAAAAATACACTATCTAGTCTTTGGCCTTGATCCTGATCTGACTTTGGTGCAGGTCATGTTCCTCAGATTACAGTCTGGTAAACACACACTATATCAAATCTATGTTTATTTGTCACATGCACAGGATACAGAAGTTGTAAACGGTTCAGTGAAGTGGTTATTTGCGTAGTAGCTAATTCTACGGCACTTTTATTCTTGTTTTTCAATGAAAATGGTTTTCGGATTTGACTAATATTACTACACAGATCATACAAGTAATGCTAGCTAGAGAGCCAGTAAGCTAATGTTCGCTAGCTAGGTAACAGTATGCTTTAACTTGCAATGAAAATGACTTTCTGACAATGATGAATGAGTCACAGCAGACTGGAACCATTTAACTCTGTTTTGTTTGTAGCTACATCTTGTTTGGCAGCGTTGTGTCAAGTCACTGGTTCACACTGACATGGCCTGTGCAGAAAGTAGCCCATCACTTTTTCCTTCTGATCTGTCGATGGCGACTGCCAAATTCAGGGCATCAATGTTGTAGAAAAAAGTAGCACAATTTATGTAAATAAAATAAAAAAGCCGTGGTAGAAAGCATTACCTACACATACTGAGCATCTCAGGTTATGCTGCATGGTAGACGAATCTAAACTCCTCTCCCGACAGTGTCCAGCCCATCAATTATCTCAGCCAATCATGTGCTAGCGGGAAGTTTCATGTCTTTTTCTGTAGCTACACTCATAATTTAACAATTTTATTTGTGTTTACAGATGGAATAGAAGTGTTTTATTAAGGCACATGAAATGTACCAGAAGGCATTTCAAAATACAAAATGTTTGATAAACATGTCGAAGAGGTTCAAATGCCTCTCCAGTGAGGTAGTGACGTGCGATATACTTCTAGCTTCCTGAAACGAGTCACTTATTAGCAGCCTCCCCTGTCGTTCTCCTCGTGTCTCTTTCTGTCTGTGTACTCTCATCTCTTCCCCTCACTGCTTATTTAGCATACAGGCTCTGCTCTGTTGTACAGTGATAAGGAGAGACCACCTCTTGCCCCTCTCTGTCCTCTTCTTCAGTAGAGGCCTGTCCTGAGAAGGTCATTTAGTTGCAGACCTCTTCTGGCCTGGTTAGTGGCGAAGGCTTCCTGGGTCCTTTTCGCTGTGTAGGGCAGGGATCTCAATAAATTGGTGTGTCGCTGAATGTAAATGTTTGTCTCTGGCAGGTTTGAGAAGGCCGTTCTCCATTCTGGAAGAGTTGTCAATGAGTAAGTGCTTAGTCCCTGGTGATCAATGAATATCTTTTTAATATCCTTTTTTCTGGGGAGTCGTTTCCTCTTTTCAATGTTCATGATCCAAACTCCATATTGATTTAGTGACTGGCTCATCTGTGTTTACTGACGGTGTTGGTCCTCTTCCCCACTTACAGAAACATGCCAATCCGAAGAATCAACTCTCTGCCACTGCAGCTGCTGGGCTTCAGCCCGGCTCTGAAGGGTCCGGTCCCCGGGAGCCAGAGTCAGCATCGCCATGGGGCCTTTGGACGGCTCGGTTCAGCCCACGATACAGCCACCTCCTCTGGGCACAGCGGTCACGGTGGACAGGGAAACAAGGAGAACCAGGAAAGCTTTGAGTTTAAGAAGCCCACCAAGCCCATGTCACCCTGCCGTATGAGGTCCTTCCATAGTGAAGGAGAGGAGAACAAGGACTTTGCCCCCTGGCCCAAGGACTTTGGCCCAGCGCTCGTGGTGGGTAGCACGGACACACACACACACACACACACTCCCACGTCATCAATATGTGACAGTGGACCAGCGGTTGTGGTGGGTAGCACGGACACACACACACACACACTCCCTCGTCATCAATATGTGACAGTGGACCAGCAGTTGTGTTGACGTTCAGACGACATCAAAGTTAACCCTTCCGTTGCTCCTGCTTTTCTTCCTGTAGCTATCTCCGTCCCAACACCTCAGCTCATTGGGTGACAGAAGACCCATCTTCCCGCATCGCTGCTCCCTTGACGACGACGGTTTCCTTGACATTCTGGATGACTGTGAGGAGGAGTGTGACATGCCCATGGGGATGTCCAGCCTGCTGACCGCTCCGCTTGTGAGGGACCGCACCACGCCAGGAGATGACTCGGTATGGATGTCTGGTTTTAGTCTGGTTCTGATTTCTTCAAAGAAAGACAGGCAGTCATTTTACTTTTGAGTAATTTTTTAAAGGAAGTTTACCCCAAAATACAGAAATTCCAAAGTGATTCCTTGCATTGAAACCAGTTCAGTGGAATTTGTCGCCTCTCTCTCCCTGTAGCGCTGTACTGAAACTGCTGCAAAAATGGGTCATGTGACGTTGCGAGATGCAGGCCTCTCTGCTCCTTTACCTGTGAATTCATGATTCAGAAATCCCTGAAGTGTGAACATTAGTTGTTTTATTGAAATCGTACAGAATAAAGTGCTCTCGGTTTCGAGTGAGGAAATGTGTACTTTTCCACATAAACCATTAGCCACAGAAGGGGAGATGGGTAAGGGCTGCACATGTGCTCCCTCGTGGGGGAAATGCTGCTATGTAGAACCGTCACCATATGCCCGTTACTGTAGTTCAGTGACCGGATCTGGAGCGCCCGTTACTGTAGTTCAGTGACCGGATCTGGAGCGCCCGTTACTGTAGTTCAGTGACCGGATCTGGAGCGCCCGTTACTGTAGTTCAGTGACCGGATCTGGAGCGCCCGTTACTGTAGTTCAGTGACCGGATCTGGAGCGCCCGTTACTGTAGTTCAGTGACCGGATCTGGAGCGCCCGTTACTGTAGTTCAGTGACCGGATCTGGAGCGCCCGTTACTGTAGTTCAGTGACCGGATCTGGAGCGCCCGTTACTGTAGTTCAGTGACCGGATCTGGAGCGCCCGTTACTGTAGTTCAGTGACCGGATCTGGAGCGCCCGTTACTGTAGTTCAGTGACCGGATCTGGAGCGCCCGTTACTGTAGTTCAGTGACCGGATCTGGAGCGCCCGTTACTGTAGTTCAGTGACCGGATCTGGAGCGCCCGTTACTGTAGTTCAGTGACCGGATCTGGAGCGCCCGTTACTGTAGTTCAGTGACCGGATCTGGAGCGCCCGTTACTGTAGTTCAGTGACCGGATCTGGAGCGCCGTTACTGTAGTTCAGTGACCGGATCTGGAGCGCCCGTTACTGTAGTTCAGTGACCGGATCTGGAGCGCCCGTTACTGTAGTTCAGTGACCGGATCTGGAGCGCCCGTTACTGTAGTTCAGTGACCGGATCTGGAGCGCCCGTTACTGTAGTTCAGTGACCGGATCTGGAGCGCCCGTTACTGTAGTTCAGTGACCGGATCTGGAGCGCCCGTTACTGTAGTTCAGTGACCGGATCTGGAGCGCCCGTTACTGTAGTTCAGTGACCGGATCTGGAGCGCCCGTTACTGTAGTTCAGTGACCGGATCTGGAGCGCCCGTTACTGTAGTTCAGTGACCGGATCTGGAGCGCCCGTTACTGTAGTTCAGTGACCGGATCTGGAGCGCCCGTTACTGTAGTTCAGTGACCGGATCTGGAGCGCCCGTTACTGTAGTTCAGTGACCGGATCTGGAGCGCCCGTTACTGTAGTTCAGTGACCGGATCTGGAGCGCCCGTTACTGTAGTTCAGTGACCGGATCTGGAGCGCCGTTACTGTAGTTCAGTGACCGGATCTGGAGCGCCCGTTACTGTAGTTCAGTGACCGGATCTGGAGCGCCCGTTACTGTAGTTCAGTGACTGGATCTGGAGCGCCCGTTACTGTAGTTCAGTGACCGGATCTGGAGCGCCGTTACTGTAGTTCAGTGACCGGATCTGGAGCGCCGTTACTGTAGTTCAGTGACCGGATCTGGAGCGCCCGTTACTGTAGTTCAGTGACTGGATCTGGAGCGCCGTTACTGTAGTTCAGTGACCGGATCTGGAGCGCCGTTACTGTAGTTCAGTGACCGGATCTGGAGCGCCCGTTACTGTAGTTCAGTGACCGGATCTGGAGCGCCGTTACTGTAGTTCAGTGACCGGATCTGGAGCTCCCGTTACTGTAGTTCAGTGACCGGATCTGGAGCGCCCGTTACTGTAGTTCAGTGACCGGATCTGGAGCGCCCGTTACTGTAGTTCAGTGACCGGATCTGGAGCGCCCGTTACTGTAGTTCAGTGACTGGATCTGGAGCGCCCGTTACTGTAGTTCAGTGACCGGATCTGGTTTGAGAAGAGAAAGTGGCAAACGAAGCGTCTGGAGGTGGTGGTGTTCGTATTGTGGTATTACCATTGCATCATATCATGTGGACTAACACCTAGCTGCTCTGCAGGTTAGCATATGTTCCCTATGTATGGGGAGACAATAGAATTCTCTGCAGCACAAACATTCCTCATTCGTGGACTTTGGAGGACAATTTCTACAGCTGCAGCACCAGTCTGCTGAACCAGGGATGTGTTGGTCCATCTGCAGCACCCGTCTGTGTTGGTCCATCTGCAGCACCCGTCTGTGTTGGCCCATCTGCAGCACCCGTCTGTGTTGGTCCATCTGCAGCACCCGTCTGTGTTGGTCCATCTGCAGCACCCGTCTGTGTTGGTCCATCTGCAGCACCCGTCTGTGTTGGTCCATCTGCAGCACCCGTCTGTGTTGGTCCATCTGCAGCACCCGTCTGTGTTGGTCCATCTGCAGCACCCGTCTGTGTTGGTCCATCTGCAGCACCAGTCTGTGTTGGTCCATCTGCAGCACCAGTCTGTGTTGAAGCAGGGATGTGTTGGGGCTGCGGTCCAGCTACTGCTGTGGCTAGAGTGGTGGGGGCCACCTGACGCCATCGGTCACCCTCGTCTGTGAATAAGGGCGTAACGTGACGTTTGTCCGTAGCAAGGATTCCCCAGAGAGTGGTTACTCATCTCCACTGCTGTGGCAGTCGGCTACATAACAAGGATTCCCCAGAGAGTGGTTACTCATCTCCACTGCTGTGGCAGTCGGCTACATAACAAGGATTCCCCAGAGAGTGGTTACTCATCTCCACTGCTGTGGCAGTCGGCTACATAACAAGGATTCCCCAGAGAGTGGTTACTCATCTCCACTGCTGTGGCAGTCGGCTACATCACAAGGATTCCCCAGAGAGTGGTTACTCATCTCCACTGCTGTGGCAGTCGGCTACATAACAAGGATTCCCCAGAGAGTGGTTACTCATCTCCACTGCTGTGGCAGTCGGCTACATAACAAGGATTCCCCAGAGAGTGGTTACTCATCTCCACTGCTGTGGCAGTCGGCTACATAACAAGGATTCCCCAGAGAGTGGTTACTCATCTCCACTGCTGTGGCAGTCGGCTACATAACAAGGATTCCCCAGAGAGTGGTTACTCATCTCCACTGCTGTGGCAGTCGGCTACATAACAAGGATTCCCCAGAGAGTGGTTACTCATCTCCACTGCTGTGGCAGTCGGCTACATAACAAGGATTCCCCAGAGAGTGGTTACTCATCTCCACTGCTGTGGCAGTCGGCTACATAACAAGGATTCCCCAGAGAGTGGTTACTCATCTCCACTGCTGTGGCAGTCGGCTACATAACAAGGATTCCCCAGAGAGTGGTTACTCATCTCCACTGCTGTGGCAGTCGGCTACATAACAAGGATTCCCCAGAGAGTGGTTACTCATCTCCACTGCTGTGGCAGTCGGCTACATAACAAGGATTCCCCAGAGAGTGGTTACTCATCTCCACTGCTGTGGCAGTCGGCTACATAACAAGGATTCCCCAGAGAGTGGTTACTCATCTCCACTGCTGTGGCAGTCGGCTACATAACAAGGATTCCCCAGAGAGTGGTTACTCATCTCCACTGCTGTGGCAGTCGGCTACATAACAAGGATTCCCCAGAGAGTGGTTACTCATCTCCACTGCTGTGGCAGTCGGCTACATAACAAGGATTCCCCAGAGAGTGGTTACTCATCTCCACTGCTGTGGCAGTCGGCTACATAACAAGGATTCCCCAGAGAGTGGTTACTCATCTCCACTGCTGTGGCAGTCGGCTACATAACAAGGATTCCGTCTTTGAATTCACTGACAATGGAGCAGAGGCCTGCATCCAGCAACGTCATGAGTTACGTGACCCGCTGACACGTGACCCATTGGTTGACACGTGACCCGTTACGTGACCCCCCCCTTTTTTTTTTTTACAGTTGTGTCTGTACACTAATACAGGGGGCGAGAGGGCAAACTCCACGAAACAAATTTTCAATGTATGGAATCACTTGGTAGTTACTGGATTCTGGGTAAACTTCTCCTTTAACTGTGGCTCTTATCCAGTGCAACACTGTCCGGTGTTCAGTAGGAACAACTACACTATCAGCGCAGTCCGTGCTAAGTGTTCACGGTAGCATCAAACTAACTTTGTCTTTGTCCTCTTCCTCAGCCCGTGGTTCGTTGTCGGCCTCGGGGTCTATTCCGCTCGCCCTCCATGCCCAGCCAGGCGAACCGCACACCTCTGAAGCGCCCCCAGGATGAGAACACGCCTGTCAGAGTGAAGAGACGACGCAGCCTGGCGGAAACTCATGGCACCACCATGGACCAGGACGACAGCTCTCCCAGCAAGATGGTACGTACCTGCTCATAGTACTTCCTGCATAATATCTTCACCCCCTAGTCAACTGGTCCTGGTACTTCCTGCTCAATGTCTCCACCCCCTAGTCAACTGGTCCTGGTACTTCCTGCTCAATGTCTCCACCCCCTAGTCAACTGGTCCTGGTACTTCCTGCTCAATGTCTCCACCCCCTAGTCAACTGGTCCTGGTACTTCCTGCTCAATGTCTCCACCCCCTAGTCAACTGGTCCCGGTACTTCCTGCTAAATGTCTCCACCCTTACACAGTCGGTGAGTTTTTTTTGAGGGGATCGATTTGAGCAAGGAGAACCACAGAATCACTAATCTTGATGAGAAAATCATTTTGTTACAAATTACGATTGAAGTGGATTTTTTTTCCATCACTGGCTTACACACAATACCCCATAATGTCACTGGCCTACACACAATACCCCATAATGTCACTGGCCAACACACAATACCCCATAATGTCACTGGCCAACACACAATACCCCATAATGTCACTGGCCAACACACAATACCCCATAATGTCACTGGCCAACACACAATACCCCATAATGTCACTGGCTTACACACAATACCCCATAATGTCACTGGCTTACACACAATACCCCATAATGTCACTGGCCAACACACAATACCCCATAATGTCACTGGCTTACACACAATACCCCATAATGTCACTGGCTTACACACAATACCCCATAATGTCACTGGCCAACACACAATACCCCATAATGTCACTGGCCAACACACAATACCCCATAATGTCACTGGCTTACACACAATACCCCATAATGTCACTGGCTTACACACAATACCCCATAATGTCACTGGCCAACACACAATACCCCATAATGTCACTGGCTTACACACAATACCCCATAATGTCACTGGCCTACACACAATACCCCATAATGTCACTGGCCAACACACAATACCCCATAATGTCACTGGCCAACACACAATACCCCATAATGTCACTGGCTTACACACAATACCCCATAATGTCACTGGCCAACACACAATACCCCATAATGTCACTGGCTTACACACAATACCCCATAATGTCACTGGCTTACACACAATACCCCATAATGTCACTGGCTTACACACAATACCCCATAATGTCACTGGCTTACACACAATACCCCATAATGTCACTGGCTTACACACAATACCCCATAATGTCACTGGCTTACACACAATACCCCATAATGTCACTGGCTTACACACAATACCCCATAATGTCACTGGCCAACACACAATACCCCATAATGTCACTGGCCAACACACAATACCCCATAATGTCACTGGCTTACACACAATACCCCATAATGTCACTGGCCAACACACAATACCCCATAATGTCACTGGCTTACACACAATACCCCATAATGTCACTGGCTTACACACAATACCCCATAATGTCACTGGCTTACACACAATACCCCATAATGTCACTGGCTTACACACAATACCCCATAATGTCACTGGCTTACACACAATACCCCATAATGTCACTGGCTTACACACAATACCCCATAATGTCACTGGCTTACACACAATACCCCATAATGTCACTGGCTTACACACAATACCCCATAATGTCACTGGCTTACACACAATACCCCATAATGTCACTGGCTTACACACAATACCCCATAATGTCACTGGCTTACACACAATACCCCATAATGTCACTGGCTTACACACAATACCCCATAATGTCACTGGCCAACACACAATACCCCATAATGTCACTGGCCAACACACAATACCCCATAATGTCACTGGCTTACACACAATACCCCATAATGTCACTGGCTTACACACAATACCCCATAATGTCACTGGCTTACACACAATACCCCGTAATGTCACTGGCTTACACACAATACCCCGTAATGTCACTGGCTTACACACAATACCCCGTAATGTCACTGGCCTACACACAATACCCCATAATGTCACTGGCTTACACACAATACCCCATAATGTCAGGGGGTCATACAAATCCAAGTAACAAGTGTGTGGATGTATACATAGATGGTGATAATGAAGGGTGTTGAGAGGTGCCAAAACAAATTAACAAATAAGTACCAAAATGCCACAACCAAAAACAACAGTTTGTCTGTGTGGAGAGTCTCCTCGATGTATTTATCCCCGGGACACACCCGAGCCCAGGTGTCCCAGTTGGCTGATGACCCACCCGGCTTCGCCCACTGACATCCTATTAAGGAGAACGAGCAAAGAGAGAATTCGTCAGACAGAGTAGGAGGGTCATGACCACCTAGGACCCCGGAACACCACACCAACCAAACACAAACAATACTGCTCTGGTAAACGCTACCCAACTGCCCCAGCCAACCTCGTCCTCCCCAGACCTCAGCAACCTTTGCTCACAGGAAGCAACATTTTTAATAGGAAAGAAAGAAACCGAGGACAGCAGGGAACAGAAGACCGGAGTGACTGGACAACACAAACAGTGGACAGCAGGGAACAGAAGACCGGAGTGACTGGACAACACAAAACAGTGGACGACACACACACCCTTGGGGACAGCGTGTATATGAACGTGTGTCCACCGATCAACGCGTTCAGGAACGGGGCACACGAGAGAGCGCGTCAGCAATGACATTATCAGTTCCCCTGATGTGCCGCACAGCGACATGGAATGCCTGTAAAAACAAACACCATCTCATTATCCTCTGGTTAGGACACATCATAGACCTCAAGAAGGTGAGAGGGTTATGGTCGGTGTAGACCGCAATAGGTACTACTCCCGCTCGACATACACTTTGTGTCGTAGCGCCCATAAGAGTGCTAGGGCTTCTTTTTCCACAACTGAGTAGTTCAACTGATAAGGGTTAAACTTTTTGGAAAAGAAACTAACAGGCCTCTCAACACCGGACACATCTGCAGCAGGACCCACGTGACTGGTGTCTCCTCAAGGAGCAGCTAGCACCGGAGTTGAGGTAAGCAATCTCTTTGCATCTTCAAAAGCCTGTTGACAAGAGAGAAGGCCGACACTCATAACTGAATACTTTTTCAATATTGTGTTCTATTAAGTTTGTAGGTGTATCAGAAAATAACACTGGAAAACTCAGAATCAAACCTGACCAACTTGTCTCGTCTATCAGCAGGTAGATGAGCTAGAAGGCTATCCAAAACATCCAGTGACTGAATTTTTCAATCTACCCTGCAGTATGCAATAGTTGGGACCAGGGACATCCTCTCTATGCACAGGCCTAACATGACAAAAAGAAGAACCCAGCGATATAACAGTACTGGCCTAAATAACAGGCTTACCATCCTCTGCAGACTCCCACTGAGTTTGGAAAAGAATAATGGTCAAATGTTGCACAATCCGGGTTGTGGAAAGCTCTTCGAGACTTACCCAGAAAGACTCACTACTGTAATCACTGCCAGAGGTGACGGACATGTATTGACTCAGGGGGGTTGAATTCTTGTCTAATCAAGATACACTGAGTGGACAAAACATGAGGAACATCTGCTCTTTCCATGACAGACTGACCAGGTGAATCCAAATCACATGTTATTGGTCACATGGTTAGCAGATGTGATTGGTCACATGGTTAGCAGATGTGATTGGTCACATGGTTAGCAGATGTGATTGTGTAGTGAAATGCTTTTCAAGGTAAAATAATGATTCATTATTGATGTTACTTGTTAAATCCACTTCAATCCATGTAGATGAAGGGGAGGAGACAGGTTAAAGAAGGGTTTTTAAGTCTTGAGACAATTGAGACATGGATTGTGTGTGTTTGCCATTCAGAAGGTGAATGGACAAGACAAAATATTTAAGTGTCTTTGAACGGGGGTAGGGTAGTAGGTGCCAGGCACACCAGTTTGTCAAAAACTGCAACGCTGCTGAGTTTTTCACGCTAAACCGTTTCCTGTATGTGCCACGAACAGTCCACCACCCAAAGGACATCCAGCCAACTTGACAGAACTGTGGGAAGCATTGGAGTCAACATGGGCCAGCATCCCTGTGGAACGCTTTAGACGCCTTGTAGAGTCAACATGGACCAGCATCCCTGTGGAACGCTTTCAACACCTTGTAGAGTCAACATGGACCAGCATTCCTGTGGAACGCTTTAGACACCTTGTAGAGTCAACATGGACAATGTCTAGGGGTGTGAATACAATCAAACTGGACAATGTCTAGGGGTGTGAACACAATCTGAAAGCTCTGTACAAACTCCGGCTGTTATTCTACATGAGCCCCTGAAATTACCACACCACTCCCCCCCCCCCCCCCCCTCTCTCTTTCTCTTCTTTCTCTCGCTCTCTCGCTCCATCCAGGTATGTTCTGAGCGCCACATACAACGCTCCAAATCATTCTGTAACCACACAGAGATTGAGAAGCTGCTGGACAAGGAGCTGATTGGAGATTTCACCAAATCCTTCGCCCTGTCTACCGTGGAGGGAAAACACCAGGACCTCAAATACATCAGTCCTGAGATGGTGAGGAACAGTCACCCTTTCATTTCTTTACCACGATAGCTTGTTCTGTCCCTTTACCTGAGTTGGTGAGGACCAGTGTTTAGCTGTAGCCACCCCCCCCCCCCCCCCCCCCCCCCCCCGAAAAATGAAACATGATAACATTTTGCATTGGATCAGCCACAGGAGGTTGGTGGCACCTTTTAATTGGGAGGACGGGCTCGTGGTAATTGCTTCAGTGGAAGGGTATTAAATACATCACACACACACATGGTTGCCATAATAAATAACACATTCATAAATGGCAAAGACGACAGTCAAAAAATGAATGGTTATAACAATGTTTTTGTAGTGTTTGTTCTATATCTAGGAGATATAAGAGCAGCAGCTGTGTAGCACCCAGTTGGGGAGAGATGCTGTATGGAAAAGATACGGTGCCTGTGGATTTCTTCACACTTTATTTTTACAAAGTGGGATTAAAATAGATTTGTCAACGATCTACACAAAATACTGGGTCAGTGGAATCATTTTTGGGGGGATAATAACTAAAATAGTCATTGCATGAGTAGTCAGCCCCTTTTGTTTAGACGAGCCAACATTCTGTTCAGGAGTTAAATGTGGCATCTTCAATGATAGGGGTTGACATGTCTTTTTTTGAATGACTACTCCTTCCTCTGTCCCCCATACATACATACATACATACATACATACATACATACATACATACATACATACATCTGTAATGTCCCTCAGTCTAGTAGTGAATGACCACTCCTTCCTCTGTCCCCCATACATACATACATACATCTGTAATGTCCCTCAGTCTAGTAGTGAATGACCACTCCTTCCTCTGTCCCCCATACATACATACATACATCTGTAATGTCCCTCAGTCTAGTAGTGAATGACTACTCCTTCCTCTGTCCCCCATACATACATACATCTGTAATGTCCCTCAGTCTAGTAGTGAATGACCACTCCTTCCTCTGTCCCCCATACATACATACATCTGTAATGTCCCTCAGTCTAGTAGTGAATGACCACTCCTTCCTCTGTCCCCCATACATACATACATACATCTGTAATGTCCCTCAGTCTAGTAGTGAATGACCACTCCTTCCTCTGTCCCCCATACATACATACATACATACATACATACATACATACATACATCTGTAATGTCCCTCAGTCTAGTAGTGAATGACCACTCCTTCCTCTGTCCCCCATACATACATACATCTGTAATGTCCCTCAGTCAAGTATTGCATTTCATGCACAGATTTAACGATAAAGACCAGGGAGCTTTTGAAAAGCCTCAGAAGGGCAGTGATTTGGTAGATGGGTAACAAATCAGAAAGTGAATATCTCTTCATGGTCAAGTATTGTATTAAACCACCCAGACACCAAGATAGTTGACCATATGAACTGCAGAACAGGAAGGACAC
This sequence comes from Oncorhynchus kisutch, assembly GCF_002021735.2. Taxonomy (NCBI): domain Eukaryota; kingdom Metazoa; phylum Chordata; class Actinopteri; order Salmoniformes; family Salmonidae; genus Oncorhynchus; species Oncorhynchus kisutch. The sequence goes on from NC_034180.2 coordinate 55,378,181, forward strand.
TGTTCAGGGAGCCATGAGGCCATTGGTGATTTTTAAAACATCGTTCAATGGCTGTGATGGAAGAACTGAGGATGGATCAACAACATTGTACTGATAGTGACTGAGCTGACAGTGTCTAACTGTCACCAATGGCCTCCATGTTTCCCTGAGTACAAATATACAGAATAATAATTGTGTATACAAACAAGGTACTAAAATAATACTGCAAAAAACCACAGCAAAGGAATATACTTTTTGGCCTGAAGTCAAAGCCTTTTATGTTTGGGGTAAAAAATAGAAAATAAATTATATTTAATCTATCTACACACACTACCCCATAATGACAAAGCGAAAAACTGTTTTTTAGATTTAAAAAAAAATATGTTTATTTGATTTCTTTTAGAAAAAAAAGATCTTAGAAGATACTTATTTTCCACCATAATTTGCTAATAAATTCATTAAAAATCCTACAATGTGATTTTCTGGATTTTTCATTTTTTTCATTTTGTCTCATAGTTGAAGTGTACCTACGATGAAAATTACAGGCCTCTCTCATCTTTTTAAGTGGGAGAACTTGCACAATTGGTGGCTGACTAAATACTTTTTTTGCCCCACTGTATACGACTCATCAGGCTGATGTATTAATATGCTTTAGATTGACCTCTTGTCGAGAGGATCTATAACCTGGGACAAACCTGTCTGTCTGTATTGCAGATGGTGTCTGTCTGTATTGCAGATGGTGTCTGTCTGTATTGCAGATGGTGTCTGTCTGTATTGCAGATGGTGTCTGTCTGTATTGCAGATGGTGTCTGTCTGTATTGCAGATGGTGTCTGTCTGTATTGCAGATGGTGTCTGTCTGTATTGCAGATGGTGTCTGTCTGTATTGCAGATGGTGTCTGTCTGTATTGCAGATGGTGTCTGTCTGTCTGTATTGCAGATGGTGTCTGTCTGTCTGTATTGCAGATGGTGTCTGTCTGTCTGTATTGCAGATGGTGTCTGTCTGTCTGTATTGCAGATGGTGTCTGTCTGTCTGTATTGCAGATGGTGTCTGTCTGTCTGTATTGCAGATGGTGTCTGTCTGTCTGTATTGCAGATGGTGTCTGTCTGTCTGTATTGCAGATGGTGTCTGTCTGTATCGCAGATGGTGTCCTCTCTGAGTGGCCAGCTGGATCCTCTATAACCTGGGACTAACCTGTCTGTCTGTTCCTCAGATGGTGTCCGCTCTGAGCGGCCAGCTGCATCATGTTGTCGAGAGGATCGTGGTGATTGACTGTCGCTACCCGTATGAGTTTGAGGGGGGCCACATCAAAGGAGCCCTGAACCTCTACCAGGAGGAGCAGGTAGAGGAGTACCTCCTACGCACCCCGATCGCCCCCCTCTCCCCTGACCACAGGGTCCTCCTCGTCTTCCACTGTGAGTTCTCCTCAGAGCGAGGGCCCAGGATGTGTCGTTTCGTACGTGAGAGGGACAGGGCGATGAACGAGTACCCTAACCTGCACTACCCAGAACTCTACGTCCTCAAGGGCGGCTACCAAGAGTTCTTCCATCACTTCCGGGTAAAACACAATCCTAGATGACAAGACATTTTGATCTCTAGAATCAGAGGTGTGCTCATTGAAATGATCGTTACCATGCAGCCATGTCATATTTATTTCTATAACAAAATACACGTAGTTAGGATACAGCGTTTGACGGGGGGCCTCGGCGTTTGACGGGGGGCCTCAGCGTTTGTCGGGGGCCTCGGCGTTGACGGGGGGCCTCGGCGTTTGACGGGGGCCTCGGCATTTGACGGGGGGCCTCGGCGTTGACGGGGGGCCTCGGCGTTTGACGGGGGCCTCGGCGTTTGACGGGGGCCTCGGCGTTTGACGGGGGCCACAGCATTTGACGGGGGGCCTCGGCGTTGACGGGGGGCCTCGGCGTTGACGGGGGGCCTCGGCGTTTGACGGGGGCCTCGGCGTTTGACGGGGGGCCTCGGCGTTTGACGGGGGGCCTCGGCGTTTGACGGGGGCCACAGCATTTGACGGGGGCCTCGGCGTTTGACGGGGGCCTCAGCGTTTGACCGGGGCCTCAGCGTTTGACGGGGGCCACGGCGTTTGACGGGGGCCTCAGCGTTTGACGGGGGGCCACAGCATTTGACGGGGGCCACAGCGTTTGACGGGGGCCTCGGCGTTGACATCTACTCACACGTGTTCAATGTATTTGCGTCTGTTGTCAAAGCAACGATGTATAAAGTTAAAAATAATAAAGAAAACAATGTAAGAATCACAATAAATGGTAACAGTCAACAGTAGAATATAACTGTCATCCTCACCAGTACATCTACTACTGCTACCATCATCAGTAGTAACTCTTTACTCTGCAGACATTAGTGTTCAGTGTCCCTCAGTCTGTGGCAGGGAAATACATAGACCGGTCTCTATATCCAGACTGTCCTCTCTGGGCAGCCAGGTTTGTCTGTGACGACCGGTCTCTATATCCAGACTGTCCTCTCTGGGCAGCCAGGTTTGTCTGTGACGACCGGTCTCTATATCCAGACTGTCCTCTCTGGGCAGCCAGGTTTGTCTGTGACGACCGGTCTCTATATCCAGACTGTCCTCTCTGGGCAGCCAGGTTTGTCTGTGACGACCGGTCTCTATATCCAGACTGTCCTCTCTGGGCAGCCAGGTTTGTCTGTGACGACCGGTCTCTATATCCAGACTGTCCTCTCTGGGCAGTCAGGTTTGTCTGTGACGACCGGTCTCTATATCCAGACTGTCCTCTCTGAGCAGCCAGGTTCGTCTGTGACGACCGGTCTCTATATCCAGACTGTCCTCTCTGGGCAGTCAGGTTTGTCTGTGACGACCGGTCTCTATATCCAGACTGTCCTCTCTGGGCAGCCAGGTTTGTCTGTGACGACCGGTCTCTATATCCAGACTGTCCTCTCTGGGCAGCCAGGTTTGCCTGTGACGACCGGTCTCTATATCCAGACTGTCCTCTCTGGGCAGCCAGGTTTGTCTGTGACGACCGGTCTCTATATCCAGACTGTCCTCTCTGGGCAGCCAGGTTTGTCTGTGACGACCGGTCTCTATATCCAGACTGTCCTCTCTGAGCAGCCAGGTTCGTCTGTGACGACCGGTCTCTATATCCAGACTGTCCTCTCTGAGCAGCCAGGTTCGTCTGTGACGACCGGTCTCTATATCCAGACTGTCCTCTCTGGGCAGCCAGGTTTGTCTGTGACGACCGGTCTCTATATCCAGACTGTCCTCTCTGGGCAGCCAGGTTTGTCTGTGACGACCGGTCTCTATATCCAGACTGTCCTCTCTGGGCAGCCAGGTTTGCCTGTGACGACCGGTCTCTATATCCAGACTGTCCTCTCTGGGCAGCCAGGTTCGTCTGTGACGACCGGTCTCTATAGCCAGACTGTCCTCACTGAGTCTGTACCTACTCAATGTTTTCCTCAGTTTTCTATCAGTCACAGTGGTCAGGTAGTACATGGTGGCAGACTGTCTGTTTAGAGACAAATAGCATTGAAGTTGACCTTTTTGTGGTGTCTTTCCAACAGGTGATTTTATTTTAGTTTTGTGATTATTTGGTTGGGCCAGATTTTCTGAGTGTTGTCCTGAGGCTCTATGAGGTTGGTTTCGGTTGGTGAACTGAGCCTCAGAACCAGCTGGCTGAGTGCTGTCCTGAGTCTCTATGGGGTTGGTTTGGGTTAGTGAACTGAGCCTCAGAACCAGCTGGCTGAGTGCTGTCCTGAGTCTCTATGGGGTTGGTTTGGGTTAGTGAACTGAGCCTCAGAACCAGCTGGCTGAGTGCTGTCCTGAGTCTCTATGGGGTTGGTTTGGGTTAGTGAACTGAGCCTCAGAACCAGCTGGCTGAGGGGACTCTTATCTGGTTTCATCTCTTGACATTGTAGAGCTGTGTGATGGAATGTTTTGGGGTCACTTGTTTTTAGATGGTTGTGAAATGTGATGTCTCCTTTTTTCTATGTGAATGAGGTGTGGGTTTTGGTCCAATTCTGATCTACATGAGTTATTTGGAGGGTTTCTTTGTACTTCCAACACAGTCTGGCAAAACTCTGCATGCAGTATTTCGTTTGGCTGTTTGTCCCTTGTGGTAAATTCATTATGAGAGATTGGACCCCATACTTCACTGCCATGTAGAGCAATTGGTTCTAGAACTGATATGAAAATGTTGAGCCAGATTCTAATTGGATTTTCTAATTTAATGTTCCTTTTAATGGCATAGAATGTCTCTCAGCTCATTCACAGCCTTGTGAAAGATACCTGTGTTGCTGATATTTAGTCGGTTTTGGTGTGTTCTAATAGAACTGTGTCCAAATACAATTTATATTTGTCATCCTGATTTCCAGAAAAAAAAATTGGAATATATTTTGGAATATATATTTTTTTAGATTAACGGTCAGAGCCCAGGTCTGACAGAACCTGTGCAGATGATTTAGGTGCTGCTGTAACTTCTCCTCAGTGGGAGACGGCAGACCCTCCTCAGTGGGAGACGGCAGACCCTCCTCAGTGGGAGACGGCAGACCCTCCTCAGTGGGAGACGGCAGACCCTCCTCAGTGGGAGACGGCAGACCCTCCTCAGTGGGAGACGGCAGACCCTCCTCAGTGGGAGACGGCAGACCCTCCTCAGTGGGAGACGGCAGACCCTCCTCAGTGGGAGACGGCAGACCCTCCTCAGTGGGAGACGGCAGACCCTCCTCAGTGGGAGACGGCAGACCCTCCTCAGTGGGAGACGGCAGACCCTCCTCAGTGGGAGACGGCAGACCCTCCTCAGTGGGAGACTGCAGACCCTCCTTAGTGGGATCAAAACTGGAGGAGGCAGCAGGAGGAGGTAGGGAACTGGTCTGTCTGCCCAATATAAAGGATCAATACTGGCGGAGGATAAAAAATAGCATAAATAGGAAAGTAATCGAGTTTAATTTGAGGACCAGGATGTTGACAGCTGGGCCATACAGATTCCATGGTACAGGGTATGGGTTGTTTTATATTTTTTTATTTCACCTTTATTTAACCAGGTAGGCTAGTTGAGAACAAGTTCTCATTTGCGACCTGGCCAAGATAAAGCATAGCAATGTGAACAGACAACACAGAGTTACACATGGAGTAAACAATTAACAAGTCAATAACACAGTAGAAAACAAAGGGGGGGTCTATATACAATGTGTGCAAAAGGCATGAGGAGGTAGGCGAATAATCACAATTTTGCAGATTAACACTGGAGTGATGAATGATCAGATGGTCATGTACAGGTAGAGATATTGGTGTGCAAAAGAGCAGAAAAGTAAATAAATAAAAACAGTATGGGGATGAGGTAGGTAAAAATGGGTGGGCTATTTACCAATAGACTATGTACAGCTGCAGCGATCGGTTAGCTGCTCAGATAGCAGATGTTTGAACTTCAGCGGATTTTGCAATTCGTTCCAGTCACAGGCAGCAGAGAACTGGAAGGAAAGGCGGCCAAATGAGGTGTTGGCTTTAGGGATGATCAGTGAGATATACCTGCTGGAGCGCGTGCTACGGATGGGTGTTGCCATCGTGACCAGTCAACTGAGATAAGGCGGAGCTTTACCTAGCATGGACTTGTAGATGACCTGGAGCCAGTGGGTCTGGTGACGAGTATGTAGTGAGGGCCAGCCGAGTATGTAGTGAGGGCCAGCCGACTATATCAACGAAAGATTCAAGACTTTTAAGCTAAAATGATTTTATAGAATTCTTGCCACAAACAAAATGTTGAATATTTGGGGCATAAAATCATCGAAGCTCTGCAGATTTTGTTGTGAGGATACAGAATCAATAGACTGTTTATTTTGGTATTGCCCTCAGGTAGCCTGTTTCTGGTCTCAGGTTCAGGAATGGCTGAAAATGCATAGCATTGATCTAAAATTCACCCTAGAAATAGTACTGTTAGGAGATCTGGAGAGACCGGGTCAGTCAATTACTAAACTACTAATACTCTTAGTAAAAGTATTTATCTTCAACAGGCAATCTGTAGATTCTATTCGATAGATTGGCAGGTTGATTGGTCTGTCAGTCTCTGTCCCTCAACTTATTGCAGGCAGCAATGTAGTGCGCTGCCAACCCACAGCTCTCTGCGTCCTCCCCCAACAGGACGGGTAGCCTATCCTCATCAGAGAGGTCTTTGAAACCTTGAACAAGGTTTCAAATTTGGGGAAATGACACTCTCTAATTGTAAATTTGACATTTTGTCAGGAAATGCAGCTCCGTCTCAGGTTCTGCTGTGGTGCAGTGGTTGCACGCCCTTTCCTCTACAGGAAGTCAGGTTTTCATGTGTCTACCCTTCTCGATGGAAAGCCTTTGCTCACTGAGTCTGTACTTCTCATCACTAATCATGGTCAAATAGTTTGCCACGGTGTACTGTCAATTTAGGGCCAGATAGCACTGCGTTTTGCTTTGTGTTTGTGTTTCCCAACAAGTCATGTAGTTTTTGTTTTGACTGTGTTGTAATTTGGTTTATTCTGATTGATTGGATGTTCTGGTCCTGAGGCTTCAGTGTGTTAGTAGAACAGGTTAGTGAACTCAGGACCAGCTGGATGAGGGGACTGAGGCTTCAGTGTGTTAGTAGAACAGGTTAGTGAACTCAGGACCAGCTGGATGAGGGGACTGAGGCTTCAGTGTGTTAGTAGAACAGGTTAGTGAACTCAGGACCAGCTGGATGAGGGGACTGAGGCTTCAGTGTGTTAGTAGAACAGGTTAGTGAACTCAGGACCAGCTGGATGAGGGGACTGAGGCTTCAGTGTGTTAGTAGAACAGGTTAGTGAACTCAGGACCAGCTGGATGAGGGGACTGAGGCTTTAGTGTGTTAGTGAACTCAGGACCAGCTGGATGAGGGGACTGAGGCTTCAGTGTGTTAGTAGAACAGGTTAGTGAACTCAGGACCAGCTGGATGAGGGGACTGAGGCTTCAGTGTGTTAGTAGAACAGGTTAGTGAACTCAGGACCAGCTGGATGAGGGGACTGAGGCTTCAGTGTGTTAGTAGAACAGGTTAGTGAACTCAGGACCAGCTGGATGAGGGGACTGAGGCTTTAGTGTGTTAGTGAACTCAGGACCAGCTGGATGAGGGGACTGAGGCTTCAGTGTGTTAGTAGAACAGGTTAGTGAACTCAGGACCAGCTGGATGAGGGGACTGAGGCTTCAGTGTGTTAGTAGAACAGGTTAGTGAACTCAGGACCAGCTGGATGAGGGGACTGAGGCTTTAGTGTGTTAGTAGAACAGGTTTGTGAACTCAGCCCCAGGACCAGCTGGATGAGGGGACTGAGGCTTCAGTGTGTTAGTAGAACAGGTTTGTAAACTCAGGAACAGCTGGATGAGGGGACTGAGGCTTCAGTGTGTTAGTAGAACAGGTTAGTGAACTCAGCCCCAGGTCCAGCTGGATGAGGGGACTGAGGCTTTAGTGTGTTAGTAGAACAGGTTTGTGAACTCAGCCCCAGGACCAGCTGGATGAGGGGACTGAGGCTTCAGTGTGTTAGTAGAACAGGTTTGTAAACTCAGGAACAGCTGGATGAGGGGACTGAGGCTTCAGTGTGTTAGTAGAACAGGTTAGTGAACTCAGCCCCAGGTCCAGCTGGATGAGGGGACTTTGCTCAGCTCTTGGCATTGCAGGGTTTGGGAATGATAAGTGAGGGGGTCACTGTATTTGAGATGTTTTTATTGTCTGTGGATATTGGCCTAATTCTCCCCTGCAGGGTTTCAATTGGGTGAAATCTTGTTTTGTAAGTGGACCCCACACCTCACTGCCATAATGTGCAATTGGTTCAATAACGCATTCAATTAGTTTTAGCCAAATTGTAATAGGTATTTTTAATAGAATGTGATTTTAATTGCTTAGAATGCCCTGCGTGCTTCTCTCTCTGTTCATTCACTGCCTCATTAAGGTGACCAGTTAGACTAAATGAGTTTCTCAATTCACTTTATTGGCCTGATGTAACAATGTACATATTGCCAAAGCAGGCTGGCTGTATGTGTGTTGTAACTGGTCTCTCTCTCTGTGTGTAGATGCAGTGTGAGCCCCAGGGGTATGTGTGTTGTAACTGGTCTCTCTCTCTGTGTGTAGATGCAGTGTGAGCCCCAGGGGTACCGGCCCATGCACCACCAGGACTTTAAAGAGGACCTGAGGAAGTTCAGACTGAGGAGCAGTACCTGGGCCGGGGAGCGCAGCAAGAGAGACCAGTACAGCAGACTGAAGAAGCTGTGACCCTACTGCCCCCCTGTGACCCTACTGCCCCCCTGTGACCCTACTGCCCCCCTGTGACCCTACTGCCCCCCTGTGACCCTACTGCCCCCCCGTGACCCTACTGCCCCCCCGTAACCCTACTGCCCCCCCGTAACCCTACTGCCCCCCCGTAACCCTACTGCCCCCCCGTAACCCTACTGCCCGGGGGGGTTGTGATATATATAGTAGGGTTATATACACCACGGCTAAGGGAAGATATAGAAATGTATTCATGTCTACATTTGTTTTTACCACTTTTATTCTATCAGACAACTTAATGCATTTAAATTAAATTAAAATTATAAATTATATTATTTGAGCTAACCGTATATAAATAAAACCATTACTCTTTTGAAAGTTCATTACTGTCCCCAATACAACAAAAACACTACTTAAATACTGTTATTTTGTCTGTGAAATATTTAATTGAAGTATTGTGTAATTGCATTAATTCCCATGGAGGTTTGCTCCTGCTGGGGACTGCCAATGTGGCCGACTGCTGACTTCTAAGCCTCTCAATGGCCAATACTTAGCGTTAGCAATCCAGGTTCTCTGGCCGGGAGCATAGTAACTAAAGGCTGCCTCGCAATCCAGGGTTTTTATATAATGATCCATACCCTCCTCTAGATATCAACCCACCACTATACCTCCTCTAGATATCAACCCACCACTATACCTCCTCTAGATATCAACCCACCACTATACCTCCTCTAGATATCAACCCACCACTATACCTCCTCTAGATATCAACCCACCACTATACCTCCTCTAGATATCAACCCACCACTATACCTCCTCTAGATATCAACCCACCACTATACCTCCTCTAGATATCAACCCACCACTATACCTCCTCTAGATATCAACCCACCACTATACCTCCTCTAGATATCAACCCACCACTATACCTCCTCTAGATATCAACCCACCACTATACCTCCTCTAGATATAAACCCACTATACCTCCTCTAGATATAAACCCACTATACCTCCTCTAGATATAAACCCACTATAACTCCTCTAGATATAAACCCACCACTATAACTCCTCTAGATATAAACCCACCACTATACCTCCTCTAGATATCAACCCACCACTATACCTCCTCTAGATATCAACCCACTATACCTCCTCTAGATATAAACCCACTATACCTCCTCTAGATATAAACCCACTATACCTCCTCTAGATATAAACCCACTATACCTCCTCTAGATATAAACCCACTATACCTCCTCTAGATATAAACCCACCACTATACCTCCTCTAGATATCAACCCACCACTATACCTCCTCTAGATATCAACCCACCACTATACCTCCTCTAGATATCAACCCACCACTATACCTCCTCTAGATATCAACCCACCACTATACCTCCTCTAGATATCAACCCACCACTATACCTCCTCTAGATATCAACCCACCACTATACCTCCTCTAGATATCAACCCACCACTATACCTCCTCTAGATATCAACCCACCACTATACCTCCTCTAGATATCAACCCACCACTATACCTCCTCTAGATATCAACCCTCCTCTAGATATCAACCCTCCTCTAGATATCAACCCACCACTATACCTCCTCTAGATATCAACCCACCACTATACCTCCTCTAGATATCAACCCACCAATATACAGTGCCTTGCGAAAGTATTCGGCCCCCTTGAACTTTGCGATCTTTTGCCACATTTCAGGCTTCAAACATAAAGATATAAAACTGTATTTTTTGTGAAGAATCAACATCATGTGGGACACAATCATGAAGTGGAACGACATTTATTGGATATTTCAAACTTTTTTTAACAAATCAAACACTGAAAGATTGGGCGTGCAAAATTATTCAGCCCCTTTACTTTCAGTGCAGCAAACTCTCTCCAGAAGTTAAGTGATGATCTCTGAAGGATCCAATGTTGACCTAAATGACTAATGATGATAAATACAATCCACCTGTGTGTAATCAAGTCTCCGTATAAATGCACCTGCACTGTGATAGTCTCAGAGGTCCGTTAAAAGCGCAGAGAGCATCATGAAGAACAAGGAACACACCAGGCAGGTCCGAGATACTGTTGTGAAGAAGTTTAAAGCCGGATTTGGATACAAAAAGATTTCCCAAGCTTTAAACATCCCAAGGAGCACTGTGCAAGCAATAATATTGAAATGGAAGGAGTATCAGACCACTGCAAATCTACCAAGACCTGGCCGTCCCTCTAAACTTTCAGCTCATACAAGGAGAAGACTGATCAGAGATGCAGCCAAGAGGCCCATGATCACTCTGGATGAACTGCAGAGATCTACAGCTGAGGTGGGAGACTCTGTCCATAGGACAACAATCAGTCGTATATTGCACAAATCTGGCCTTTATGGAAGAGTGGCAAGAAGAAAGCCATTTCTTAAAGATATCCATAAAAAGTGTCATTTAAAGTTTGCCACAAGCCACCTGGGAGACACACCAAACATGTGGAAGAAGGTGCTCTAGTCAGATGAAACCAAAATTGAACTTTTTGGCAACAATGCAAAACGTTATGTTTGGCGTAAAAGCAACACAGCTCATCACCCTGAACATACCATCCCCACTGTCAAACATGGTGGTGGCAGCATCATGGTTTGGGCCTGCTTTTCTTCAGCAGGGACAGGGAAGATGGTTAAAATTGATGGGAAGATGAATGGAGCCAAATACAGGACCATTCTGGAAGAAAACCTGATGGAGTCTGCAAAAGACCTGAGACTGGGACGGAGATTTGTCTTCCAACAAGACAATGATCCAAAACATAAAGCAAAATCTACAATGGAATGGTTCAAAAATAAACATATCCAGGTGTTAGAATGGCCAAGTCAAAGTCCAGACCTGAATCCAATCGAGAATCTGTGGAAAGAACTGAAAACTGCTGCTCACAAATGCTCTCCATCCAACCTCACTGAGCTCGAGCTGTTTTGCAAGGAGGAATGGGAAAAAAATTAAGTCTCTCGATGTGCAAAACTGATAGAGACATACCCCAAGCGACTTACAGCTGTAATCGCAGCAAAAGGTGGCGCTACAAAGTATTAACTTAAGGGGGCTGAATAATTTTGCACGCCCAATTTTTCAGTTTTTGATTTGTTAAAAAAGTTTGAAATATCCAATAAATGTCGTTCCACTTCATGATTGTGTCCCACTTGTTGTTGATTCTTCACAAAAAAATACAGTTTTATATCTTTATGTTTGAAGCCTGAAATGTGGCAAAAGGTCGCAAAGTTCAAGGGGGCCGAATACTTTCGCAAGGCACTGTACCTCCTCTAGATATATACCCACCACTATACCTCCTCTAGATATAAACCCACTATACCTCCTCTAGATATAAACCCACCACTATACCTCCTCTAGATATAAACCCACCACTATACCTCCTCTAGATATAAACCCACCACTATACCTCCTCTAGATATAAACCCACCACTATACCTCCTCTAGATATAAACCCACCACTATACCTCCTCTAGATATAAACCCACCACTATACCTCCTCTAGATATAAACCCACCACTATACCTCCTCTAGATATAAACCCACCACTATACCTCCTCTAGATATAAACCCACCACTATACCTCCTCTAGATATAAACCCACCACTATACCTCCTCTAGATATAAACCCACCACTATACCTGCTCTAGATATATATATAAACCCACCACTATACCTCCTCTAGATATATATATAAACCCACCACTATACCTCCTCTAGATATAAACCCACCACTATACCTCCTCTAGATATAAACCCACCACTATACCTCCTCTAGATATCAACCCACCACTATACCTCCTCTAGATATAAACCCACCACTATACCTCCTCTAGATATAAACCCACCACTATACCTCCTCTAGATATAAACCCACCACTATACCTCCTCTAGATATAAACCCACCACTATACCTCCTCTAGATATAAACCCACCACTATACCTCCTCTAGATATATATATAAACCCACCACTATACCTCCTCTATATATATATATATAAACCCACTATACCTCCTCTAGATATAAACAACAGAAAAGGCTGGGGGTTATAATAACAGAAGGCTGGGGGCATAATAACAGAAGGCTGGGGGCATAATAACAGATGGCTGGGGGCATAATAACTAAAGGCTGGGGGTATAATAACAGATGGCTGGGGGTATAATAACAGAAGGCTGGGGGTATAATAACTACAGGCTGGGGGCATAATAACAGAAGGCTGGGGGTATAATAACTAAAGGCTAGGGGTATAATAACTAAAGGCTGGGGGTATAATAACAGAAGGCTGGGGCTATAATAACAGAAGGCTGGGGGCATAATAACAGAAGGCTGGGGGCATAATAACAGATGGCTGGGGGTATAATAACAGAAGGCTGGGGGTATAATAACAGAAGGCTGGGGGCATAATAACTACAGGCTGGGGGGGTATAATAACTACAGGCTGGGGGCATAATAACAGAAGGCTGGGGGCATAATAACAGAAGGCTGGGGGTATAATAACTAAAGGCTGGGGGTATAATAACAGAAGGCTTGGGGTATAATAACAGAAGGCTGGGGACATAATAACAGAAGGCTGGGGGTATAATAACAGAAGGCTGGGGGTATAATAACAGAAGGCTGGGGGCATAATAACTACAGGCTGGGGGGTATAATAACTACAGGCTGGGGGCATAATAACAGAAGGCTGGGGGCATAATAACAGAAGGCTGGGGGTATAATAACAGAAGGCTGGGGGTATAATAACAGAAGGCTGGGGGCATAATAACAGATGGCTGGGGGCATAATAACAGAAGGCTGGGGGTATAATAACAGATGGCTGGGGGCATAATAAGTAAAGGCTGGGGGTATAATAACAGAAGGCTGGGGGCATAATAACAGATGGCTGGGGGTATAATAACTACAGGCTGGGGGCATAATAACAGAAGGCTGAGGGTATAATAACTACAGGCTGGGGGCATAATAACAGATGGCTGGGGGCATAATAACAGAAGGCTGGGGGTATAATAACTACAGGCTGGGGGCATAATAACAGATGGCTGGGGGCATAAAAACAGAAGGCTGGGGGCATAATAACAGAAGGCTGAGGGTATAATAACTACAGGCTGGGGGCATAATAACAGATGGCTGGGGGCATAATAACAGAAGGCTGAGGGTATAATAACTACAGGCTGGGGGCATAATAACAGATGGCTGGGGGCATAATAACAGAAGGCTGGGGGCATAATAACAGAAGGCTGGGGGCATAATAACAGAAGGCTGGGGGTATAATAACAGAAGGCTGGGGGTATAATAACAGAAGGCTGGGGATATAATAACAGAAGGCTGTGGGCATAATAACTACAGGCTGGGGGCATAATAACAGAAGGCTGGGGGCATAATAACTACAGGCTGGGGGCATAATAACAGAAGGCTGGGGGCATAATAACAGAAGGCTGGGGACATAATAACAGAAGGCTGGGGGTATAATAACAGAAGGCTGGGGGTATAATAACAGAAGGCTGGGGATATAATAACAGAAGGCTGAGGGTATAATAACTACAGGCTGGGGGCATAATAACAGAAGGCTGGGGGTATAATAACTAAAGGTTGCCTCTCCATACTTGGTCTTGGGCTTTGGGGTAGTTAAAAGGCCAGAGGACCTGAGGGACCTACTGGGTACATAACTTAAAGCATGTCTGACATGTATTGAGGTGCACAATCATGGATTGATTTAAAAACCAATTGAAGAATATTATAATGTATTCTAAAACTGACAGGCAGCCAGTACAGAGATGTTAAAACTGGTGTAATGTCTGTTCTCCGTCTGGTCTTGATCAGTACCCGTGCTGCAGCATTCTGTATGTTATGCAGTTGACCAATGGCTTTCTTGGGTAGACCAGACAGGAGAGCATTGCAGTAGTCAAGCTGGCTTGTAATGGATGAGTCTTTCTGTATCAGCCTGAGAGAGAAACAGCTGCACCTTGGCAATGTTCCTCAGGTGGTAAACATCTATTTTGGTCACATTCCTAATGTGTGATGCACAATTGAGTTCAGAATCTAAATTAACACCTAGGTTTCTTACCGTGTGTTTTATCTTTATTGCCTGTGAATTAAAATGTGTGGCCAGATTCTCTCTGTGCTTTGGCTCCATTACCAAGTACCCTGGTCTTATCTTGATTTAGCTGGAGGAAGTTGTGATCCACAGAAATGTAAAGTTGTGTATCGTCTGAATAGTAATAAAAATCAATGCTGTTTCTTCTGATAATGCTGCTAAAAAGTAACATATGCACACGGACCCAAAATCAAACCTTGTGAAATGCCACATGTGATATGCATTTTCTCTGAGTTATGTTCACAAAGGGTGACAAACCCTCTCTCTCTCTCTCTCTCTCTCTCTCTCTCCTCTCTCTCTCTCTCTCCTCTCTCTCTCTCTCTCTCTCTCTCTCTCTCAACACATCCTGTTATTCTGACTCTCGGCTCCAGACGAGGTCTGGCTTCACGCTAGCTGTTTAAGAGGAACCATGACTCATGTACTGCAGGTCAAAAATATGGAAGAGCTCAAACTCCAAGTTGGCTGTGTGGATCACATTTACGGAGGCTTGGTCACGCCAGACCTGGGTTCAAATACTATTTGAACCCTAATATTTAGTGTTTCCTTTCAACCTGGTCTCAGAGCATTTCGTATTATTCTGTATGTAAATCTGAGACACTCTGTTTAGTATGATATTGTAAGAATTTGATAAATTAATGATATGTCATGAATTCTAGCTAGGTGGCTGATGTTAGCTAGCTGGCTAACGTTAGCTAGGCTGGGGGTTGGGGTTAAAGTTAGGGAAATGTTTAGGAGTTAGGTTAAAGGGTTAGGAAAAAAGTTAGCTAACATCCTAAGTAGTTGCAAAGTACCCAAAAAATAGTAAGTAATTGAAAAGCCAGTTAGATAAAATGCTAAAGTTCCATGATGAGGTTTGACCTCTCAGCCTTTGGGTTGCTAGACGTTCGCATTATACGCCCGACCAACCACCCTACTTTCATTTTTGCTTTAAGTAACCATCTATCTTATGTAACCATGCCAAAAGTAACATATAATGCTAATGTCAGTGTTTCGGATTTACATCTACTATCTTACGTCTAGTCTATGAGACCAGGTTGTTCCTTTAGCCTGCCTGGAGTGCCAGGGGGGCGGGGTTTGCACTTTAACTGTGCTTGATTGAGTTTGGCTGATGCAACGAAACAAATAGAAAAATACAATGATTTCAAATAGTACCCAGGTCTGGGTCACACCTAAAGCAACTGAAAAGCATGTGTCATGAAATTGGTTTTTGTCATTGGTTGCTTTTCACAGATTTGAAGATGTTGGAATGTACATAGTCTGATGTTCCTAGCTACATGTTTGTTAAAGAGGAAGGAAACAGTCTCAGCAGATTCAGTTCCTTTTAAGGCAGACACAGCTATTCCCTATAAAGTGCACTACTTTAGACCAGGGCCCATAGGGGTAGTGCACTACTTTAGACCAGGGCAGTGCACTACTTTAGACCAGGGCCCATAGGGGTAGTGCACTACTTTAGACCAGGGCCCATAGGGGTAGTGCACTACTTTAGACCAGGGCCCATAGGGGGGAATAGGGCACTACTTTAGACCAGGGCCCATAGGGGGGAATAGGGCACTACTTTAGACCAGGGCCCATAGGGGGGAATAGGGCACTACTTTAGACCAGGGCCCATAGGGGGGAATAGGGCACTACTTTAGACCAGGGCCCATAGGGGGGAATAGGGCACTACTTTAGACCAGGGCCCATAGGGGTAGTGCACTACTTTAGACCAGGGACCATAGGGGTAGTGCACTACTTTAGACCAGGGACCATAGGGGTAGTGCACTACTTTAGACCAGGGCCCATAGGGGTAGTGCACTACTTTAGACCAGGGCCCATAGGGGGAATAGGGCACTACTTTAGACCAGGGCCCATAGGGGGGAATAGGGCACTACTTTAGACCAGGGCCCATAGGGGGGAATAGGGCACTACTTTAGACCAGGGCCCATAGGGGGGAATAGGGCACTACTTTAGACCAGGGCCCATAGGGGGGAATAGGGCACTACTTTAGACCAGGGCCCATAGGGGGGAATAGGGCACTACTTTAGACCAGGGCCCATAGGGGGGAATAGGGCACTACTTTAGACCAGGGCCCATAGGGGGGAATAGGGCACTACTTTAGACCAGGGCCCATAGGGGGGAATAGGGCACTACTTTAGACCAGGACCCATAGGGGGGAATAGGGCACTACTTTAGACCAGGGCCCATAGGGGGGAATAGGGCACTACTTTAGACCAGGGCCCATAGGGGGGAATAGGGCACTACTTTAGACCAGGGCCCATAGGGGGGAATAGGGCATAATACAGACAGATTATGACATAAAACGTTTCTGGAAAATAAAAAACAAGTAAAACTCTGATAGATACAATTCTATATGCCCCACTTCTCTCTTCTCTCTCTGTCTCTCTGTCTCTCTCACTTTCTCTCTTCTCTCTCTTCTCTCTCTGTCTCTCTCACTTTCTCTCTTCTCTCTCTCTGTATTTACAATGGTGTTTGTTCTTCACTGGTTGCCCTTTTCTCGTGGCAACAGGTCACAAATCTTGCTGCTGTGATGGCACACTGTGGAATTTCACCCAGTAGATATGGGAGTTTTTCAAAATTGGATTTGTTTTCGAATTCTTTGTGGATCTGTGTAATCTGAGGGAAATATGTCTCTCTAATATGGTCATACATTGGGCAGGAGGTTAGGAAGTGCAGCTCAGTTTCCACCTCATTTTGTGGGCAGTGAGCACATAGCCTGTCTTCTCTTGAGAGCCATGTCTGCCTACGGCGGCCTTTCTCAATAGCAAGGCTATGCTCACTGAGTCTGTACATAGTCAAGGCTTTCCTTAATTTTGGGTCAGTCACAGTGGTCAGGTATTCTGCCGCTGTGTACTCTCTGTGTAGGGCAAAATAGCATTCTAGTTTGCTCTGCTTTTTTGTTAATTCTTTCCAATGTGTTAAGTAGTTATCTTTTTGTTTTCTCATGATTTGGTTGGGTCTAATTGTGCTGCTGTCCTGGGGCTCTGTAGTGTGTGTTTGTGTTTGTGAACAGAGCCCCAGGACCAGCTTGCTTAGGGGACTCTTCTCCAGGTTCATCTCTCTGTAGGTGATGGCTTTGTTGTGGAAGGTTTGGGAATCGCTTCCTTTTAGGTGGTTATAGAATTTAACGGCTCTTTTCTGGATTTTGATAATTAGTGGGTATCGGCCTAATTCTGCTCTGCATGCATTATTTGGTGTTCTACGTTGTACACGGAGGATATTTTTGCAGAATTCTGCGTGCAGAGTCTCAATTTGGTGTTTGTCCCATTTTGTGAAGTCTTGGTTGGTGAGCGGACCCCAGACCTCACAACCATAAAGGGCAATGGGCTCTATGACTGATTCAAGTATTTTTAGCCAAATCCTAATTGGTATGTTGAAATTTATGTTATTTTTCAAGGGCGTAGAAGGCCCTTGCCTTGTCCCTCAGATCGTTCACAGATTTTTGAAAGTTACCTGTGGCGCTGATGTTGAGCCCGAGGTATGTATAGTTTTTTTGTGTGCTCTAGGGCAACGGTGTCCTGATGGAATTTGTATTTGTGGTCCTGGCAACTGGACCTTTTGTGAAACACCATTATTTTTGTGTTTCTGAGATTTACTGTCAGGGCCCAGGTCTGCCAGGGCCCCGGTCTGTCAGGGCCCCGGTCTGTCAGGGCCCCGGTCTGACAGCATCTGTGCAGAAGATCTAGGTGCTGCTGTAGGCTCTCCTTGGTTGGGGACAGAAGCACCAGATCATCAGCAAACAGTAGACATTTGACTTTAGATTCCAGTAGGGTGAAGCCAGGTGCTGCAAACTGTTCTAGTGCCCAGTTTCTTGCCAATTGCTCGCATGGAATAGCCTTCATTTCCCTGAACAAGAATAGACTGACGAGTTTCAGAAGAAACTTATTTGTTTCTGGGCATTTTGAGCCTGTAATCGAACCCACAAATGCTGATGCTTCAGTTACTCAACTAGTCTAATGAAGGCCAGTTGTATTGCTTCTTTAATCAGTTGGATTAGCTAACACAACGTGTCATTGGAACACAGGAGTGATCGGTGCTTATTATGGGCCTCTATACGCCTATGTAGATATTCCATTATAAAAAATCTCCAGTTTCCAGCTACAACAGTCATTTACAGCATTAACAATGTCTACACTATATTTCTGATCAATTTGATGTTATTTTAACGGACCAAAAATGTGCTTTTCTTTCAAAAACAAGGACATTTCGAAGTGACCCCAAACTTTTGAGCGGTAGTGTATATATTCAAATATCTTGCCTATCTTAATTTCCATTATTAACGATTAATATGCGTAATAATGTTGGCAGTTTGTGCAAAGGACTGTTACCTATAACCAGGATTGTTACCTCTAACCAGGATTGTTACCTCTAACCAGGATTGTTACCCCTAACCAGGATTGTTACCTCTAACCAGGATTGTTACCTATAACCAGGATTGTTACCTATAACCAGGATTGTTACCTCTAACCAGGATTGTTATCTATAACCAGGATTGTTACCTCTAACCAGGATTGTTACCTATAACCAGGATTGTTACCTCTAACCAAGATTGTTACCTCTAACCAGGATTGTTACCTATAACCAGGATTGTTACCTCTAACCAGGATTGTTATCTATAACCAGGATTGTTACCTCTAACCAGGATTGTTATCTATAACCAGGATTGTTACCTATAACCAGGATTGTTACCTCTAACCAGGATTGTTACCTCTAACCAGGATTGTTATCTAGAACCAGGATTGTTACCTTTAACCAGGATTGTTACCTATAACCAGGATTGTTACCTCTAACCAGGATTGTTACCTCTAACCAGGATTGTTATCTATAACCAGGATTGTTACCTCTAACCAGGATTGTTACCTCTAACCAGGATTGTTACCTCTAACCAGGATTGTTATCTAGAACCAGGATTGTTACCTTTAACCAGGATTGTTACCTAGAACCAGGATTGTTACCTAGAACCAGGATTGTTATCTAGAACCAGGATTGTTACCTAGAACCAGGATTGTTACCTAGAACCAGGATTGCCATTGCATTAAATTTTTGTCAAGCAATTATTATTTTAGCAAACAATTATTGTGATTCCTCCTATGTTGTCCCTAACATAACACAATGTGTGTGGGACACTCACTCACTCACTCACTCAGTCACTCACTCAACCCACTCATTTCCCCCACAATCAACCATAAGCTCAGATGCTCAACGGTTGTTACATCCCAGAGCCCAACTCAAGAAAGGACCTGATTTATGAATGCATATAGAGTTATAGCTGTTTGAGAAAGCATGAAAGATTGAGCAAAAATGTGAGATTTGATTAACCATTGTCCAGTCCTAGGTGATGGAGATCCTTTCCCTGAAACACCCACACGCTGGTTCCCCCTTGTGACCATTTCCCCAAGCATCTCTGTGCAATCAGACCTTTGATGATTTTGTGCCACCAGGGCCACAATATTATACCGCCTTTCTGATTGTCCGAGTGTGACCTCCCCCCCATGGGTTACTGCAGCTAGTGTTGCCAGCACTGCCACTACCTGGGTGGGGGCCACCCCCCCCCCCCCTCTCCATGGGTTACTGCAGCTAGTGTTGCCAGCACTGCCACTACCTGTGCCCCCTCCCCATGGGTTACTGCAGCTAGTGTTGCCAGCACTGCCACTACCTGGGCCCCCCCCTCCCCATGGGTTACTGCAGCTAGTGTTGCCAGCACTGCCACTACCTGGGCCCCCCCTCCCTATGGGTTACTGCAGCTAGTGTTGCCAGCACTGCCACTGCCTGGGTGGGCCCCCCCCCTCCCCATGGGTTACTGCAGCTAGTGTTGCCAGCACTGTCACTGTCTGGGTGGGGCCCCCCATCTCCATGGGTTACTGCAGCTAGTGTTGCCAGCACTGCCACTACCTGGGTGCCCCCCCCCCCCCATCTCCATGGGTTACTGCAGCTAGTGTTGCCAGCACTGCCACTACCTGGGTGGGCCCCCCCCTCTCCATGGGTTACTGCAGCCCCCCCCCCTCTCCATGGGTTACTGCAGCTAGTGTTGCCAGCACTGCCACTACCTGGGTGCCCCCCCCCCCATCTCCATGGGTTACTGCAGCTAGTGTTGCCAGCACTGCCACTGTCTGGGTGGGGCCCCCCATCTCCATGGGTTACTGCAGCTAGTGTTGCCAGCACTGCCACTACCTGGGTGCCCCCCCCCCCCATCTCCATGGGTTACTGCAGCTAGTGTTGCCAGCACTGCCACTACCTGGGTGGGCCCCCCCCTCTCCATGGGTTACTGCAGCCCCCCCCCCCCCTCTCCATGGGTTACTGCAGCTAGTGTTGCCAGCACTGCCACTACCTGGGTGCCCCCCCCCCCCATCTCCATGGGTTACTGCAGCTAGTGTTGCCAGCACTGCCACTGCCTGGGTGGGCCCCCCCCCCTCTCCATGGGTTACTGCAGCTAGTGTTGCCAGCACTGCCACTACCTGGGTGCCCCCCCCCCCATCTCCATGGGTTACTGCAGCTAGTGTTGCCAGCACTGCCACTGCCTGGGTGGGCCCCCCCGGGTGGGCCCCCCCTCCCCATGGGTTACTGCAGCTAGTGTTGCCAGCACTGCCACTGCCTGGGTGGGGGAACCCCACCGGAATCCCCACCGGCTAGGTACAAGGTCGTCAAGGTTCTCATTAGCAGCTTTGAGAGTGTCCTTGTATAGTATGCTCACTCATCAGGAGGCTTTGCAGGACCAACCCTGCCAGGCAGAATCTAGAGGGGGCGGTGCTGCTCTAGGTCTCTGACCACATTCATCTTCCTGTTTCGGCTGCGTATAGGCAGCTTACAGCCCATGAAACAGGCTTATCTTTAGTGTATGGGTTGTTCAGGCGGGTTTCTAGGGTTGGGGACCGTTCCAATATGATAGGAAAACAAATCAACTGCATGTATCATTTATTTTAAAATGTATATGCCAAATCTGCACAAAATTTTAAAAACTCTCTCTCATAGCCCCTGCTCACAGACACATATTGGTTCTGGGATATGCAACCATTTCCTTTCTCACTCACTCAACACCACACTTTACCAAACACCAAAAACACACACCACACCTTCCATCACAATAGGCCCAGACTAGAGGTCGACCGAATATGATTTTTCAACACCGATACAGATTATTGGATGACCAAAAAGGCCGATTTTTACAATACTTATTTTAACTTATATAATACATCAATAAAAATCTATTTAGCCTCAAATAAATAATGAAACATGTTCAATTTGGTTTAAATAAGGCAAAAACAAAGTCTTGGAGAAGTAAAAGTGCAATATGTGCCATGTAAAAAAGTTTCAGTTCCTTGCTCAGAACATGAGAACATATGAAAGCTGGTGGTTCCTTTTAACATGAGACTTCAATATTCCAAGGTAAGAGGTTTTAGGTTGTAGTTAATATAGTATTTATAGGACTATTTCTCTCTATACCATTTGTATTTCAATAACCTTTGACTATTGGATGTTTTTATAGGCACTATAGTATTGCCAGTGTAACAGTATAGCTTCCGTCCACCTCCTCGCCCCTACCTGGGCTCGAACCAGGAACACATCGACAACAGCCACACTCGAAGCAGCGTTACCCATCGCTCCACCAAAGCATCGGCAAGGGGAATAACTACTCCAAGTCTCAGAGCGAGTGACGTTTGAAACGCTATTAGCGCACACCCAGCTAACTAGCTAGCCATTTCACATTGGTTACACCAGCCATTAGGCTGATAGGCTTGAAGTCATAACCAGTGCTGTGCTTGTGAAGAGCTGCTGGCAAAACGCACAAAGTGCTGTTTGAATGAATGCTTACGAGCCTGCTGCTGCCTACCATCGCTCAGTCAGACTGCTCTATTAAATCATAGACTTAATTATAACATAATAACGCACAGAAATACGAGCCTTTGGTCATTAATATGGTCGAACCCGGAAACTATCATTTCGAACACAAAACGTTTATTATTTCAGTGAAATACGGAACCGTTCGGTATTTTATCTAACGGGTGGCATCCATCAGTCTAAATATTCCTGTTACATTGAAGGTTGTGCAATGTTATGTCATAATTATGTAAAATTCTGGCAAATTAGTTTCGCAATGAGCCAGGCTGCCCAAACTGTTGCATATACCCTGACTCTGTGTGCAATGAGACCGCAGTGTGCATGCGGTCTCTCCTTCACTGCAGCCGAAGTGAGTAAGACATTTAAACGTGTTAACCCTCGCAAGGCTGCAGGCCCAGACGGCATCCCCAGCCGCGCCCTCAGAGCATGCGCAGACCAGCTGGCCGGTGTGTTTACGGACATATTCAACCAATCCCTATACCAGTCTGCTGTTCCCACATGCTTCAAGAGGGCCACCATTGTTCCTGTTCCCAAGAAAGCTAAGGTAACTGAGCTAAACGACTACCGCCCCGTAGCACTCACATCCGTCATCATGAAGTGCTTTGAGAGACTAGTCAAGGACCATATCACCTCCACCCTACCTGACACCCTTGACCCACTCCAATTTGCTTACCGCCCAAATAGGTCCACAGACGATGCAATCTCAACCACACTGCACACTGCCCTAACCCATCTGGACAAGAGGAATACCTATGTGAGAATGCTGTTCATCGACTACAGCTCGGCATTCAACACCATAGTACCCTCCAAGCTCGTCATCAAGCTCGAGACCCTGGGTCTCGACCCCGCCCTGTGCAACTGGGTACTGGACTTCCTGACGGGCCGCCCCCAGGTGGTGAGGGTAGGCAACAACATCTCCTCCCCGCTGATCCTCAACACTGGGGCACCACAAGGGTGCGTTCTGAGCCCTCTCCTGTACTCCCTGTTCACCCACGACTGCGTGGCCACGCACGCCTCCAACTCAATCATCAAGTTTGCGGACGACACAACAGTGGTAGGCTTGATTACCAACAACGACGAGACGGCCTACAGGGAGGAGGTGAGGGCCCTCGGAGTGTGGTGTCAGGAAAATAACCTCACACTCAACGTCAACAAAACTAAGGAGATGATTGTGGACTTCAGGAAACAGCAGAGGGAACACCCCCCCATCCACATCGATGGAACAGTAGTGGAGAGGGTAGCAAGTTTTAAGTTCCTCGGCATACACATCACAGACAAACTGAATTGGTCCACTCACACAGACAGCATCGTGAGGAAGGCACAGCAGCGCCTCTTCAACCTCAGGAGGCTGAAGAAATTCGGCTTGTCACCAAAAGCACTCACAAACTTCTACAGATGCACAATCGAGAGCATCCTGGCGGGCTGTATCACCGCCTGGTATGGCAACTGCACCGCCCTCAACCGTAAGGCTCTCCAGAGGGTTGTGAGGTCTGCACAACGCATCACCGGGGGCAAACTACCTGCCCTCCAGGACACCTACACCACCCGATGCTACAGGAAGGCCATAAAGATCATCAAGGACATCAACCACCCGAGCCACTGCCTGTTCACCCCGCTGTCATCCAGAAGGCGAGGTCAGTACAGGTGCATCAAAGCTGGGACCGAGAGACTGAAAAACAGCTTCTATCTCAAGGCCATCAGACTGTTAAACAGCCACCACTAACATTGAGTGGCTACTGCCAACACACTGTCAATGCCACTGACTCTACTCCAGCCACTTTAATCATGGGAATTGATGGGAAATGATGTAAATATATCACTAGCCACTTTAAACAATGCTACCTTATATAATGCTACTTACCCTACATTATTCATCTCATATGCATACGTAGATACTGTACTCTATATCATCGACTGCATCCTTATGTAATACATGTATCACTAGCCACTTTAACTATGCCACTTGGTTTACATACTCATCTCATATGTATATACTGTACTCGATATCATCTACTGTATCTTGCCTATGCTGCTCTGTACCATCACTCATTCATATATCCTTATGTACATATTCTTTATCCCCGTACATTGTGTATAAGACAGTAGTTTTTTTTGGAATTGTTAGTTAGATTACTTGTTCGTTATTACTGCATTGTCGGAACTAGAAGCACAAGCATTTCGCTACACTCGCATTAACATCTGCTAACCATGTGTATGTGACAAATAAATTTGATTTGATTTGATTTGAATGAACACAAGAGAAATGACACAATTTCACCTGGTTAATATTGCCTGCTAACCTGGATTTATTTTAGCTAAATATGCAGGTTTAAAAAGATATACTTGTGTGTATTGATTTTAAGAAAGGCATTGATGTTTATGGTTAGGTACAGTCGTCCAACGATTGTGATTTTTTCGCAAATGCGCTTTTGTTAAATCATCCCCCAGCGTTGCATCGAGTCTATGTAACGCAGGACACGGTAGATAAACGAGTAATATCATCAACCCTGTGTAGTTATAACTAGTGATTATGATTTTTATAAGATACGTTTAATGCTAGCTAGCAACTTACCTTGGCTTCTACTGCATTCGCGTAACAGGCAGGCTCCTCGTGGAGTGCAATGAGAGGCAGGTGGTTAGAGCGTTGGACTAGTTAACTGTAAGGTTGCAAGATTGGATCCACTGAGATGACAAGGTGAAAATCTGTCATTCTGCCCCTGAACGAGGCAGTTAACCCACCGTTCCTAGGCCAGTTAACCCACCGTTCCTAGGCCAGTTAACCCACCGTTCCTAGGCCAGTTAACCCACCGTTCCTAGGCCAATTAACCCACCATTCCTAGGCCAGTTAACCCACCGTTCCTCGGCCGTCGTTGAAAATAACAATGTGTTCTTTAACTGACTTGCCAAGTTAAATAAAGGTATAAAAAATAAATCCACAAAATCGGCGCCCAAAAATGCCGATTTCTGATTGTTATGAAAACTTGTAATCTGCCCTAATTAATCGGCCTTTCCGATGAATCGGTCGACCTCTAGTCCACACATACCCACATACTGTGCCTTCATTGTCCTCTGTTTGCTGTGTTTTATCTCCACCATGTTGATTGAGTACTTTTGTGTTCCATTTGTTATTTTGCTAGTTACTGTAGTATTTACTGTAGTGAGTCACAGTGTATTACGGCACGTTTTCCAATCAAATCAAATGTCATTGGTCACATGGTTAGCAGATGTTTATGCAAGTGTAGCGAAATGCTGGTGCTTCTACTTCCGACAATGCAGTAATATCTAACAAGTAATCTAACAAATTCACAGCAACTACCAACTACAAGTGTAAAGGAATGAATAAGAATATGTACATATTCATATGAATGAGCGATGGCCGAACGGCGTAGGCAAGATGCAGTAGATGGTATAGAGTACAGTATATACATATGAGATGAGTAATGTAGGGTATGTAAACATTATATGAAGTGGCATTGTTTGAAGTGGCTAGTGATTCCTTTATTAGTGTCCAGAGATTTGAGTCAGTATGTTGGCAGCAGACTCTCTATGTTAGTGATGGCTGTTCCCCCTCTATGTTAGTGATGGCTGTTCCCTCTCTATGTTAGTGATGGCTGTTCCCTCTCTATGTTAGTGATGGCTGTTCCCTCTCTATGTTAGTGATGGCTGTTCCCTCTCTATGTTAGTGCTGGCTGTTCCCTCTCTATGTTAGTGATGGCTGTTCCCTCTCTATGTCTCTATGTTAGTGATGGCTGTTCCCTCTCTGTTAGTGCTGGCTGTTCCCTCTCTATGTTAGTGATGGCTGTTCCCTCTCTATGTTAGTGCTGGCTGTTCCCTCTCTATGTTAGTGATGGCTGTTCCCTCTCTATGTTAGTGATGGCTGTTCCCTCTCTATGTTAGTGCTGGCTGTTCCCTCTCTATGTTAGTGATGGCTGTTCCCTCTCTATGTTAGTGATGGCTGTTCCCTCTCTATGTTAGTGATGGCTGTTCCCTCTCTATGTTAGTGATGGCTGTTCCCTCTCTATGTTAGTGATGGCTGTTCCCTCTCTATGTTAGTGATGGCTGTTCCCTCTCTATGTTAGTGATGGCTGTTCCCCCTCTATGTTAGTGCTGGCTGTTCCCTCTCTATGTTAGTGATGGCTGTTCCCTCTCTATGTTAGTGATGGCTGTTCCCCCTCTATGTTAGTGATGGCTGTTCCCTCTCTATGTTAGTGCTGGCTGTTCCCTCTCTATGTTAGTGATGGCTGTTCCCTCTCTATGTTAGTGATGGCTGTTCCCTCTCTATGTTAGTGATGGCTGTTCCCTCTCTATGTCTCTATGTTAGTGATGGCTGTTCCCCCTCTATGTTAGTGATGGCTGTTCCCTCTCTATGTTAGTGCTGGCTGTTCCCTCTCTATGTTAGTGATGGCTGTTCCCTCTATGTTAGTGATGGCTGTTCCCTCTCTATGTTAGTGATGGCTGTTCCCTCTCTATGTTAGTGATGGCTGTTCCCTGTCTATGTTAGCGATGGCTGTTCCCTCTCTATGTTAGTGATGGCTGTTCCCTCTCTATGTTAGTGATGGCTGTTCCCTCTCTATGTTAGTGATGGCTGTTCCCTCTCTATGTCTCTATGTTAGTGATGGCTGTTCCCTCTCTGTTAGTGATGGCTGTTCCCTCTCTACGTTAGTGATGGCTGTTCCCTCTCTACGTTAGTGATGGCTGTTCCCTCTCTATGTTAGTGCTGGCTGTTCCCTCTCTATGTTAGTGCTGGCTGTTCCCTCTCTATGTTAGTGCTGGCTGTTCCCTCTCTATGTTAGTGCTGGCTGTTCCCTGTCTATGTTAGTGATGGCTGTTCCCTCTCTATGTTAGTGATGGCTGTTCCCTCTCTATGTTAGTGATGGCTGTTCCCTCTCTATGTTAGTGATGGCTGTTCCCTCTCTATGTTAGTGATGGCTGTTCCCTGTCTATGTTAGTGATGGCTGTTCCCTGTCTATGTTAGTGATGGCTGTTCCCTCTCTATGTTAGTGATGGCTGTTCCCTCTCTATGTTAGTGATGGCTGTTCCCTGTCTATGTTAGTGATGGCTGTTCCCTCTCTATGTTAGTGATGGCTGTTCCCTCTCTATGTTAGTGATGGCTGTTCCCTCTCTATGTTAGTGATGGCTGTTCCCTCTCTATGTTATTGATGGCTGTTCCCTCTCTATGTTAGTGATGGCTGTTCCCTCTCTATGTTAGTGATGGCTGTTCCCTCTCTATGTTAGTGCTGGCTGTTCCCTCTCTATGTTAGTGATGGCTGTTCCCTGTCTATGTTAGTGATGGCTGTTCCCTGTCTATGTTAGTGATGGCTGTTCCCTCTCTATGTTAGTGATGGCTGTTCCCTCTCTATGTTAGTGATGGCTGTTCCCTCTCTATGTTAGTGATGGCTGTTCCCTCTCTATGTTAGTGATGGCTGTTCCCTCTCTATGTTAGTGATGGCTGTTCCCTCTCTATGTTATTGATGGCTGTTCCCTCTCTATGTTAGTGATGGCTGTTCCCTCTCTATGTTAGTGATGGCTGTTCCCTCTCTATGTTAGTGCTGGCTGTTCCCTCTCTATGTTAGTGATGGCTGTTCCCTCTCTATGTTAGTGCTGGCTGTTCCCTCTCTATGTTAGTGATGGCTGTTCCCTCTCTATGTTAGTAAAAAAAAAAAAAAACTGGAATGAATAGGTGTCCAAACTTCTGACTGGTACTGTACCTCCCAGTTTCCTTGTTTAACCACAACCGGTTAATTAACTAATCATATGATATGTACACGAGAGTAATGTTGTTACGTTAAACAGCTGGTAGACGAGAATGTTTCCATATGTCCACTAGAGGGCAGTGTTTGACCAGGCATTAGCTACACTACAGACCTGGCAGTATTCTCTTCTCTCAGCCACCAGTGTGATACCAGGTACAGTGGTGGAAATACTGAAGAGTTTGTTAAAATGAATATTTTTCTGTGTGAGCCCAATGTTTTGTCATTTTAAATTCACATCAGGTAAATGGGTTGGTATCATCTTGAGTAGGCGAGTATTTAAACACAGAACGGATGTTTTTCATAGCTACTTAAATCAGCATTATGCTGAGGTCGACTATGCAGATCTGAGACGTCCATAAAGTAGAGCAGTGCCCTTGAATGAATCCACAGGATTTGTCACTGCAGTTTCTGTTGGTTTTACTGTATCATGGGCAACGTGTGTGATGTCATGGGAGACGGTGTAATGTCGTGTGTGATGTCATGGGAGACGGTGTGTGATGACGTGTGTGATGTAATGGGAGATGGTGTGTGATGCCATGTGCGATGGTGTGTGATGTCATAGGATACGTATGGTGTGTGATGTCATGTGCGACGTGTGTGATGTCATGGGAGATGGTGTGTGAGGTCATGTGCGACGTCATGGGCGACGTGTGTGATGTCATGGGCGACATGTGTGATGTCATGGGCGACGTGTGTGATGTCATGGGAGACGGTGTGTGATGTCATGGGAGACGTGTGTGTGATGTCATGGGAGACGTGTGTGATGTCATGGGAGACGTGTGTGATGTCATGGGAGAGGGTGTGTGATGTCATGGGAGACGTGTGTGATGTCATGGGAGACATGTGTGATGTCATGGGAGACGGTGTGTGTGAGGTCATGGGAGACGGTGTGTGTGAGGTCATGGGAGACGTGTGTCATGTCATGGGAGATGTGTGTGAGAGGTCATGGGAGACGTGTGTGATGTCATGGGAGACGGTGTGTGTGAGGTCATGGGAGATGTGTGTGATGTCATGGGAGACGTGTGTGATGTCATGGGAGACGTGTGTGATGTCATGGGAGACGGTGTGTGATGTCATGGGAGACGGTGTGTGATGTCATGGGAGACAGTGTGTGATGTCATGGGAGATGTGTGTGATGTCGTGGGAGACGTGTTTGTGTCATGGGTCTCCTTATGTTACGGGGTGAAAACAGTTTTCATGGGCACACAAATCCTAAATAATAAATGCAACTGCAAAATCGAATGCTTCTAACCGAGTCAGATTACCTTGATACTTAAAACCTAAAACGATGATGTCATTAACGTGGTTCTTCAATAATTGTGCATAATACTTATTGGATGTGCATTTTGTGTCCAGCTGATTAGTTAGGCCTTGATATTTTCACACATAATCCTCTGATCTAGGAGGATCAACAGCTGTTGTGATTGGGCATGTGATGCATGTGATTGGGCATGTGATGCATGTGATTGGGCATGTGATTCATGTGATGCATGTGATTGGGCATGTGATTGGGCATGTGATGCAAATAACAGAGCAAGTACTGGAAAAAGGTGTTCCCGAGGATTGTCCAGGATATTTTGGTGTCTCATTCATTATGCTGGTAAAGACCGTTGTGTCTGGATCCATATGGGATCTAATATCCCCAGTGAATGGATGTTGATAATCTGTTGTAGTGGGCTTGATTTACAGCAGGGTTTCATTAGATTTAACAGAGAAAGCATCAAGGTAATGAGTTCATGTTTTCATGTGGTTTTGTGCCTCAGATTGGACACAGTGTGTAATTGTGTAGGATAGACTATTGCTTAAAACACCCAACGCTATTCTTATTCATTATTCTGGGTATAATGACAACAAATGACAGCTTAGTGGTCGTCTTCACGATGTGACCTGCTCCTGAAATAACATGACAAATACCCTGCGATTCTGAACAATACCAGGGGATTGAAGCAGCCTACTTGAACTTGAATTTGAAGCTCAGAAATTCAAGTACTTGAATAGGCCTACTTGAAAATCAGACATTTCCTCAATTTTGTGCTTGATAAATCCTTGTAATTATTGTTGCCAATTTATAAGTTCTTCTGCTCCCTTGCAATTATCTGTGGTTTCATTTTTAAAAAATTTGTTTTTGTGATCGATGTGGCCACTTTAGTCTCCCACCGCTTCAAGTGAAGGGCTTTTGTGGTAAAACCATGATTGGTAATTATGAGGATGACATCATCTGTTGGCTTCAACTTGGCTTTCCGTACAAATCCTTCCATTACAATAGGAACCTGGCTTTCCGTACAAACCCTTCCATTACAATAGGAACCTGGCTTTCCGTACAAATCCTTCCATTACAATAGGAACCTGGCTTTCCGTACAAACCCTTCCATTACAATAGGAACCTGGCTTTCCGTACAAACCCTTCCATTACAATAGGAACCTGGCTTTCCGTACAAATCCTTCCATTACAATAGGAACCTGGCCCTCCGTACAAACCCTTCCATTACAATAGGAACCTGGCTTTCCGTACAAACCCTTCCATTACAATATGAACCTGGCCCTCCGTACAAACCCTTCCATTACAATAGGAACCTGGCCCTCCGTACAAACCCTTCCATTACAATAGGAACCTGGCCCTCCGTACAAACCCTTCCATTACAATAGGAACCTGGCCCTCCGTACAAACCCTTCCATTACAATAGGAACCTGGCCCTCCGTACAAACCCTTCCATTACAATAGGAACCTGGCCCTCCGTACAAACCCTTCCATTACAATAGGAACCTGGCTTTCCGTACAAACCCTTCCATCACAATAGGAACCTGGCCCTCCGTACAAACCCTTCCATTACAATAGGAACCTGGCTTTTGGAGCATTCTCACCATTACAATAGGAACCTGGCTTTTGGAGCATTCTCACCATTACAATAGGAACCTGGCTTTTGGAGCATTCTCACCATTACAATAGGAACCTGGCTTTTGGAGCATTCTCACCATTACAATAGGAACCTGGCTTTTGGAGCATTCTCACCATTACAATAGGAACCTGGCTTTTGGAGCATTCTAACCATTACAATAGGAACCTGGCTTTTGGAGCATTCTCACCATTACAATAGGAACCTGGCTTTTGGAGCATTCTCACCATTACAATAGGAACCTGGCTTTTGGAGCATTCTCACCATTACAATAGGAACCTGGCTTTTGGAGCATTCTCACCATTACAATAGGAACCTGGCTTTTGGAGCATTCTCACCATTACAATAGGAACCTGGCTTTTGGAGCATTCTCACCATTACAATAGGAACCTGGCTTTTGGAGCATTCTCACCATTACAATAGGAACCTGGCTTTTGGAGCATTCTCACCATTACAATAGGAACCTGGCTTTTGGAGCATTCCCACCATTACAATAGGAACCTGGCTTTTGGAGCATTCCCACCATTACAATAGGAACCTGGCTTTTGGAGCATTCTCACCATTACAATAGGAACCTGGCTTTTGGAGCATTCTCACCATTACAATAGGAACCTGGCTTTTGGAGCATCCTCACCATTACAATAGGAACCTGGCTTTTGGAGCATTCCCACCATTACAATAGGAACCTGGCTTTTGGAGCATTCTCACCATTACAATAGGAACCTGGCTTTTGGAGCATTCTCACCATTACAATAGGAACCTGGCTTTTGGAGCATTCTCACCATTACAATAGGAACCTGGCTTTTGGAGCATTCCCACCATTACAATAGGAACCTGGCTTTTGGAGCATTCTCACCATTACAATAGGAACCTGGCTTTTGGAGCATTCCCACCATTACAATAGGAACCTGGCTTTTGGAGCATTCCCACCATTACAATAGGAACCTGGCTTTTGGAGCATTCTCACCATTACAATAGGAACCTGGCTTTTGGAGCATTCTCACCATTACAATAGGAACCTGGCTTTTGGAGCATTCTCACCATTACAATAGGAACCTGGCTTTTGGAGCATTCTCACCATTACAATAGGAACCTGGCTTTTGGAGCATTCTCACCATTACAATAGGAACCTGGCTTTTGGAGCATTCTCACCATTACAATAGGAACCTGGCTTTTGGAGCATTCTCACCATTACAATAGGAACCTGGCTTTTGGAGCATTCCCACCATTACAATAGGAACCTGGCTTTTGGAGCATTCTCACCATTACAATAGGAACCTGGCTTTTGGAGCATTCTCACCATAACACCAACTGATGGTCAGATTAAGGCTACCTCTACGTGGCCTTCGTCGGCCACGTAAGCTACAGAAAGACCGCCATGCACCCAATCTATTTAGTCAGGCAACGTCCTCATTATTCTCACATATTTTAGAATGTAATAACTATTTGAATATCAATGCATTGGCCTAAAACAAACATAAAAAATATATTGGTCTGATTTAAAAATAACAAAGTTGTACATTTACCAAGGATTCTAGAATCGTATCTAGACCAGGAAGCCTTGAAATGGGGCCATAGTTATTAACATCACTACTATCCACCCTTATGGAGAGGCAGCACAAGAGATGATTTACATACTTATGGAACATTTCCTGATAAATGTTTAATATTTAAATGTGGGTTATTGAGCCAACCATGACAGGTCCTGCACATTTTAAGCAGACCAGAATCCAATTGGTTGGTCCCTGTGGATTTCTTGTTGTCTATTGCTAACAAAGCACCCAGGGCTTGTTCTGTAAGTAGCCTAAAAGAAAAGCTTTGACTATCGTTTCTGTGATCATTCAGCAAGTTTCCCCCATCAGCATCCAGCCCAGTATCATAGTGAATAGACTTAGAGATAAAATGGTGATTAAATGCATCAATGATTGCATTTGTTTTTCGTTATGAGGCCAGTGTCTGAATTAATTTGTTGTGGCAGAGAAGAGGAAGTAGAATCCTTCAGGGATTTGACAGGTTTCCGATATTTAGCCGGGTTCTCATTACAATCCGAAATAGAGGTTACATAATAATCAGATTTGGCCTTTCCGATTTGTTTTACAACAATGATGCCTCAGTTGCTATGGCTTGGGGGCGGCAGTATTTTGACATCTGGATGAGAAGCGTGCCCAAAGTAAACGGCCTGTTAATCAGGCCCAGAAGCTAGGATATGCATATAATTGGTAGATTTGGATGGAAAACACTATAAAGTTTCCAAAACTGTTAAAATAATGTCTGTGAGTATAAAATAACTGATATGGCAGGAGAAAACCGGAGGAACATCCATCCAGGAAGTGGGATTTTTTTATGTGGGTATTTACAATTGAATGCCTATAGAGTATCTAATGGGTTAGGACCCAGATTTTCAGTTCCTATGGCTTCCACTAGATGTCAGCAGTCTTTAGACATTGTTTCAGGCTTGTTTTCTGAAAAATGAAGAAGAATGAGACCTTTCTGTCAGTGGACTGATGACCGAGTGCATGCCCTTCTATTTGTCTGTATGCTTTTGAAAGCGGGGCGCTGTCCTCAGATAATCACATGGTTTGCTTTCGCCGTAAAGCCTTTTTAAAATCTGACAAAGCGGCTGCATTAACAAGAATAATTTTGCACGCCCAATTTTTCAGTTTTTGATTTGTTAAAAAAGTTTGAAATATCCAATAAATGTCGTTCCACTTCATGATTGTGTCCCACTTGTTGTTGATTCTTCACAAAAAAATACAGTTTTATATCTTTATGTTTGAAGCCTGAAATGTGGCAAAAGGTCGCAAAGTTCAAGGGGGCCGAATACTTTCGCAAGGCACTGTATAATACTTGTATTTTTTATGAATGTTTATTATGACTATTTCTGTATTTTGAATTTGGCGCTCTGCAATTTCACCGAATGTTGTCGAAGTGGGCCTGCGCTAGAAAGGTTAAAAGCTTGCCAGTCCGGGCCTGTGTTCCTGGCCGTGACCCAAGCATCATCTCTTTTATTAATGATTATCCTCAGTAGTATTGAAGACATCTTTAAAAATGCTCAAAGCTGAATCAAGTTCAGTGATCGCTGAAATACAATCAAGGTCACTAAAAGAAAGATCATGTAAAACAAATAATAATAATAATAATTAAAAAAAACTGAGGACATGAGGGTTAGATGTCTGTATTTTCAAATCTCTAACACAAACAACTGGGCAATGGTCACTAATGTCTTGGGCGAACACACCAGTATAAATATATTTCTCTGGTGTATTTATTAGAATAAGATCAGTCAGTTGATCTCTAGGATTGGGCCATATAGGCTTAGTCACCAGCTGGGTTAGGTTTAGATCATTACACATGTCTTTTAGATTGTCTGATAACTGCATTTCCCAATCATAATTGAAGTCACCCAGAATAATAACTTCTGATTTAGTAAAAGAAGACCATAAACTAGTTAACTCCTCGAATGTGGATTTCCGTATTTTTATAAGAATGTCCAGTCCACCACATCTACCCTGTCTGTCAGCTCTAAACACATCATAACCCTCCATATTAATATCAGAGTCCAGAATGACCCCAGAGATCCTAGTTTCAGTCAATACCAAAATGACCCCAGAGATCCTAGTTTCAGTCAATACCAGAATGACCCCAGAGATCCTAGTTTCAGTCAATACCAGAATGACCCCAGAGATCCTAGTTTCAGTCAATACCAGAATGTCCCCAGAGATCCTAGTTTCAGTCAATACCAGAATGACCCCAGAGATCCTAGTTAGTAGCCCAGATCTTGATGTAATTGAGGAAGTAAACTCCTAATGTTCAGATACATCAACCCAAGTCCTTTATGATTTTTGAAGTCACATGGAGTCTCCAACTCAAACAAGCTACATTCAATAGGTGTTTAAAGGCCCTGTCTGATGGTTGTTATGGCTATCAGATTGCATATAACTTCTCCATTTAGTCTATCCCTATTAGCAATAGTGGAAGGAGAAGAAATGTGAATGACTTTTCCAAGGTTAGCACCATAGGGCCTGAAGCCGTAGCCAATGTCAATATGGGGAACCAATGATGTAATGTTACAAACTGACTTACAGTACATGGGCTTTGGTTGCTATCATGCAACAGCCCAAGCCCTCCACCTCATTTAAAAACCGAGGGTGTATTCAAGTCTATAACATTGAGGTCCTTGAAAATCACAATGAAGTGCTTGAAAAAGTCCCGGAAAGTACTTGAATTGGACCTGTTAATACCTCTATGAACCCTGCTTAATTAAACAATGTGTAGTCTTAGACCTGTGTTGTTGTACAGGTGACGTTAAGGGAAATTTAAATATATTCACTTTTATTCCTCTAAGTACATGTGAAACTGCATGAAAATACTTTTTATTTTAGTTTCAAACCATTTAGACGTGTCGATCTTAACTTCAGACCATTTAGACGTGTCGATCCTGACGTCACACCATTTAGACGTGTCGATCCTGACGTCACACCATTTAGACGTGTCGATCCTGACGTCACACCATTTAGACGTGTCGATCCTGACGTCACACCATTTAGACGTGTCGATCCTGACGTCACACCATTTAGACGTGTCGATCCTGACGTCACACCATTTAGACGTGTCGATCCTGACGTCACACCATTTAGACGTGTCGATCCTGACGTCACACCATTTAGACGTGTCGATCCTGACGTCACACCATTTAGACGTGTCGATCCTGACGTCACACCATTTAGACGTGTCGATACTGACGTCACACCATTTAGACGTGTCGATCCTGACGTCACACCATTTAGACGTGCCGATCCTGACGTCACACCATTTAGACGTGTCGATCCTGACGTCACACCATTTAGACGTGCCGATCCTGACGTCACACCATTTAGACGTGTCGATCCTGACGTCACACCATTTAGACGTGCCGATCCTGACGTCACACCATTTAGACGTGTCGATCCTGACGTCACACCATTTAGACGTGTCGATCCTGACGTCACACCATTTAGACGTGTCGATCCTGACGTCACACCATTTAGACGTGTCGATCCTGACGTCACACCATTTAGACGTGTCGATCCTGACGTCACACCATTTAGACGTGTCGATCCTGACGTCACACCATTTAGACGTGTCGATCCTGACGTCACACCATTTAGACGTGTCGATCCTGACGTCACACCATTTAGACGTGTCGATCCTGACGTCACACCATTTAGACGTGTCGATCCTGACGTCACACCATTTAGACGTGTCGATCCTGACGTCACACCATTTAGACGTGTCGATCCTGACGTCACACCATTTAGACGTGTCGATCCTGACGTCACACCATTTAGACGTGTCGATCCTGACGTCACACCATTTAGACGTGTCGATCCTGACGTCACACCATTTAGACGTGTCGATCCTGACGTCACACCATTTAGACGTGTCGATCCTGACGTCACACCATTTAGACGTGTCGATCCTGACGTCACACCATTTAGACGTGTCGATCCTGACGTCACACCATTTAGACGTGCCGATCCTGACGTCACACCATTTAGACGTGTCGATCCTGACGTCACACCATTTAGACGTGTCGATCCTGACGTCACACCATTTAGACGTGTCGATCCTGACGTCACACCATTTAGACGTGTCGATCCTGACGTCACACCATTTAGACGTGTCGATCCTGACGTCACACCATTTAGACGTGTCGATCCTGACGTCACACCATTTAGACGTGCCGATCCTGACGTCACACCATTTAGACGTGTCGATCCTGACGTCACACCATTTAGACGTGCCGATCCTGACGTCACACCATTTAGACGTGTCGATCCTGACGTCACACCATTTAGACGTGCCGATCCTGACGTCACACCATTTAGACGTGTCGATCCTGACGTCACACCATTTAGACGTGCCGATCCTGACGTCACACCATTTAGACGTGTCGATCCTGACGTCACACCATTTAGACGTGCCGATCCTGACGTCACACCATTTAGACGTGTCGATCCTGACGTCACACCATTTAGACGTGCCGATCCTGACGTCACACCATTTAGACGTGCCGATCCTGACGTCACACCATTTAGACGTGCCGATCCTGACGTCAACACCATTTAGACGTGCCGATCCTGACGTCACACCATTTAGACGTGTCGATCCTGACGTCACACCATTTAGACGTGTCGATCCTGACGTCACACCATTTAGACGTGTCGATCCTGACGTCACACCATTTAGACGTGTCGATCCTGACGTCACACCATTTAGACGTGCCGATCCTGACGTCACACCATTTAGACGTGCCGATCCTGACGTCACACCATTTAGACGTGTCGATCCTGACGT
Source organism: Oncorhynchus kisutch (assembly GCF_002021735.2). Classification (NCBI taxonomy): domain Eukaryota; kingdom Metazoa; phylum Chordata; class Actinopteri; order Salmoniformes; family Salmonidae; genus Oncorhynchus; species Oncorhynchus kisutch. The sequence goes on from NC_034180.2 coordinate 55,415,308, forward strand.
CACACCATTTAGACGTGTCGATCCTGACGTCACACCATTTAGACGTGTCGATCCTGACGTCACACCATTTAGACGTGCCGATCCTGACGTCAGACCATTTAGACGTGTCGATCCTGACGTCACACCATTTAGACGTGTCGATCCTGACGTCACACCATTTAGACGTGTCGATCTGACGTCACACCATTTAGACGTGCCGATCCTGACGTCACACCATTTAGACGTGTCGATCCTGACGTCACACCATTTAGACGTGTCGATCCTGACGTCACACCATTTAGACGTGTCGATCCTGACGTCACACCATTTAGACGTGTCGATCCTGACGTCACACCATTTAGACGTGTCGATCCTGACGTCACACCATTTAGACGTGTCGATCCTGACGTCACACCATTTAGACGTGTCGATCCTGACGTCACACCATTTAGACGTGTCGATCCTGACGTCACACCATTTAGACGTGTCGATCCTGACGTCACACCATTTAGACGTGTCGATCCTGACGTCACACCATTTAGACGTGTCGATCCTGACGTCACACCATTTAGACGTGTCGATCCTGACGTCACACCATTTAGACGTGTCGATCCTGACGTCACACCATTTAGACGTGTCGATCCTGACGTCACACCATTTAGACGTGTCGATCCTGACGTCACACCATTTAGACGTGTCGATCCTGACGTCACACCATTTAGACGTGTCGATCCTGACGTCACACCATTTAGACGTGTCGATCCTGACGTCACACCATTTAGACGTGTCGATCATTTGCCCCATTATTTATCGAAAGACCCAAACACATTTGACCACCATGCTTATCGGTCTATAGGCACATTAGCATAACACCTTCCCAGACCCCCTCCTCACACCCCCATCCCCAGATCAACTACATCACACCTGCCCGCATCCACCTGCTCACACCCCCATCTCGAGCGCCTGTGTCACTCTCCGCCACATGGCCTCAAACTGCAGCATTTGATTTCTCTCCTTCGCACTTTCAACATTTAGATAATAAAGCTTTTGACCTTTCCACTGACGATGGAGGGTTGGCTGATTTCCAGTTTTTAAGTAAAACACTTTTTTCAAGATGACTGACAAGAAAAGTATCGTCCAACCCATCGGGTATCTCACCGTAACTTTATACGCCATGTCTTGAAATATGCAGACCGAAGGATTAAAAGTACGTTTGCATTGTAATACTGCTGACAGCCATCGTTCAAACTCCTCTGGACTTTCTAGCATTCCCAGAAGGCATGGATTATTGAGTCATTGTTAGTTTTACACTTAAGACTCTGCTGTTCTGCTGTGGAATGTGCATTTTGTCTCTTGTATAATACATTCTATACATTAGTTTATGCTGGATTAAGTGTACATTTTTAGTTAACTGTCAATTCATTAGTTATGTTCCTACATTCCCTCCATGTGCCAATAGGAGTTATTTTTAAATCTTGATTCCAATAGTTCATATTTTTTTCCTAAGAGATTGTCAGTTGGATTGGCTCTCTGGAAGGTTTTGTATATCTTCCCTATAATATGAACACCCTTTTCTGACTCAAATAAGATTCCTTTCAGATTGCTCTGATGTCCAAACAAATGTCCCAGTGGAAAGAGGGGAACCGGCCAGGCAGAGACAGCAAGGGCGGTTCGTTGCTCTGGTGTCCAAACAAATGTCCCAGTGGAAAGAGGGGAACCGGCCAGGCAGAGACAGCAAGGGCGGTTCGTTGCTCTGATGTCCAAACAAATGTCCCAGTGGAAAGAGGGGAACCGGCCAGGCAGAGACAGCAAGGGCGGTTCGTTGCTCTGGTGTCCAAACAAATGTCCCAGTGGAAAGAGGGGAACCGGCCAGGCAGAGACAGCAAGGGCGGTTCATTGCTCTGATGTCCAAATAAATGTCCGAGTGGAAAGAGGGGAACCGGCCAGGCAGAGACAGCAAGGGCGGTTCGTTGCTCTGATGTCCAAACAAATGTCCCAGTGGAAAGAGGGGAACCGGCCAGGCAGAGACAGCAAGGGCGGTTCGTTGCTCTGATGTCCAAACAAATGTCCCAGTGGAAAGAGGGGAACCGGCCAGGCAGAGACAGCAAGGGCGGTTCGTTGCTCTGATGTCCAAACAAATGTCCCAGTGGAAAGAGGGGAACCGGCCAGGCAGAGACAGCAAGGGCGGTTCGTTGCTCTGATGTCCAAACAAATGTCCCAGTGGAAAGAGGGGAACCGGCCAGGCAGAAACAGCAAGGGCGGTTCGTTGCTCTGATGTCCAAACAAATGGCAAATTAAAATGTGACATTAAACTTTTCAGTTGCATGTATTTGAAAATATGTACATTGGTCAGTCCAAACCTAGTCCTCAGATCCTCAAAAGGTCCTACAGCTGCACCATCGAGAGCATCCTGACTGGTTGCATCACTGCCTTGTATGGCAACTGCTCGGCTCCGACTACATATTGAAGATGTACATGCTCACCCCCAGAATATTTTCACGTCTATTTCAAAGGATGAAGCTAGGAAAATGAACAGCTTCATAGTTAAGAACACTAGAAAAATATTGAAGAAAATGAAATGTATTCTACTTATGGCCCAGTACATCACTGGGGCTAAGCTGCCTGCCATCCAGGACTTCTATACCAGGCGGTGTCAGAGGAAGTCCCTACAGAGGGTAGTGGGTATGGCCCAGTACATCACTGGGGCTAAGCTGCCTGCCATCCAGGACTTCTATACCAGGCGGTGTCAGAGGAAGTCCCTACAGAGGGTAGTGGGTATGGCCCAGTACATCACTGGGGCTAAGCTGCCTGCCATCCAGGACTTCTATACCAGGCGGTGTCAGAGGAAGGCACTAAAAATGTTTTTTTTGTAGAATACATTTCATTTTCTTCAATATGTACCCATTGTTTCTCTTTAGTGTATTTAACTCAGGGGTTCCCAAACTCTTTTGTTCCATGACCCCATTTTAATATCTGGAAATTCTCGCAACCCCAACCATGTGATAAAGATTGAGTCATTAACAGCCAATGTTAACTTTTTTTATTTGGAACTATGGCTGTCAATTGAAATACTGGTCACATTGGTATAAAGGAATCGGGAGACAGGCGTAGGAATCGGGAGACAGGCGTAGGAATGCGTAATAGGGTTTTTTATTACACCCAAATTACGGTGTGCTGTGTAAAGGCATGAGGACGAAGACCAAACCAACACGTACACAAAACACAGGGTTGAAACCCAAACAAAAGAGCGAGTAATACCTCAAATAAATACACGGGGCGAGACCCGTAATCATCTGCACAATACAAGTGGCACGAAAGCCAAAACAACACAGCACAGGTAGTCACACCACCAACGGACATTGGACCAATAATCGACAGGACAATGGTGAACAAAGGGTACACTGATACAATACACAATCAGTGGGAATGGGAACCAGGTGTGATAATGACAGTTCCGGAAGGATCCGTGACAATTACATTATTTCGGATTATCTTCTCGGCTCACCATCACATACTGTTACTGTGGGGCTGTGACAGTCAATTGTAAAAGAGTCTGACATAATGTCTCTTATCTCTCCACCACTAATGAGATGGGTGTGGATTGATGCATGTCACATCAGAGCTACTCAAAGTCAGGGGGCGTGGTCAGCAGTGCCCACCTCATCTCTGCTGTTACTTCCAAACTGGATGGATATTTGGTTTTAATGCAGACGAGAGCACTGAATCCAGCTTCACATCGTTATGAGCTGGCGAACGGTACCATGAGTTTTATGGTGTTTTCAACACAACTGGGAACTCTAAAAAAAATATGAGGTCAAATCATGAGCTCTAGAACCAAGCCTAAGCTCCCGAGTTGGATGATCATTCAACACACTTTTTCCCAGTCGAAGCTCGGTTTTTCAGAGTACCCAGTTGTCTTGAACACACTGAAGTCTGAAGTCTGAGATTTCTGAGTTCAAAGTTCAGAGTTGGAGGTTGTTTTGAACGTGACGTTAACGCTCTGAGTCAGGAACCTCCTAGTGACCGTGAATCGGTTACATTACAGCTCGATCAGCTGTTCGATTTCCCTTACCGGCCAACTGAGCCAGGATCACAGTCAAACGGATTGGGAAGTAGGTCCCATGGTGCTCTTCCAAGCGTTGGAGGTGAGCAGTCATCACTCGTGTGGGACACTTACAAATGCTGTTTTCTGTTAGAAACATGCACAGCCGAGGGAATGGTTCTCCTTTAAAAGACTCCAATAAGAATGATTTCCTCTGAATCCACTGATTCAGTCACTCATCTGTAGAATGCTTTAGTATTTCCCTTGCATGCTTGTATTCAGTTCGTTCAGTTGACCAAATGTCTTTTACACAGGCAAGGAAACACATTATCTTTTCATTACACAAGGCAGTTCTTTAAAAAAACATTTTTTTTTACATCTATTGTGAATAACAACAGGTCCTCTCTCAATGTGACACATCGTTCCCCCTCGATAACCCCCAACAGTTCTTCTCTCAATGTGAGACATCTTTCCAACGGTCCCCCTCGATAACCCCCAATGCGTCTATATGACAGAGGCAGACTCATTCATAACTAGAGTGTAGAGGTCGGCCCGCCGTCCCACCAGAGATGGGGCTCCATCTGTGCAAAAGCCCACCATTCCCCTGGAATCTGTGTTTTATATAGACACGCAGCACACTGAACATCCCCTGTGTCCTTTCACGCTCGAGAATCATGAGACAGAACAATATGTCCTCGTTGAACACCATCCATCCCCCGACATGTATCAAAAGTCATGGCATGGGGCATCTCGGCCCTCACAGCTAACGTCCATTTGGAGAGAATAAGGTGTGGATGTCCAGTTAGTTTCCTCTTGATTGCAACAGCGTACATTCCTCTGCCTCCTCACACTTTGTTTTCACTATATTAACGTCAAAGTCTCTGCCGTAGTGTGCGGTTTCAATGGAAACACGATGCACCTGAGCTCAACTTTGAATCTCAGAGCAAGGGGTCTGAATACTTACAGTGCCTTGCGAAAGTATTCGGCCCCCTTGAACTTTGCGACCTTTTGCCACATTTCAGGCTTCAAACATAAAGATATAAAACTGTATATTTTTGTGAAGAATCAACAACAAGTGGGACACAATCATGAAGTGGAACGACATTTATTGGATATTTCAAACTTTTTTAACAAATCAAAAACTGAAAAATTGGGCGTGCAAAATTATTCAGCCCCTTTACTTTCAGTGCAGCAAACTCTCTCCAGAAGTTCAGTGAGGATCTCTGAATGATCCAATGTTGACCTAAATGACTAATGATGATAAATACAATCCACCTGTGTGTAATCAAGTCTCCGTATAAATGCACCTGCACTGTGATAGTCTCAGAGGGCCGTTAAAAGCGCAGAGAGCATCATGAAGAACAAGGAACACACCAGGCAGGTCCGAGATACTGTTGTGAAGAAGTTTAAAGACGGATTTGGATACAAAAAGATTTCCCAAGCTTTAAACATCCCAAGGAGCACTGTGCAAGCAATAATATTGAAATGGAAGGAGTATCAGACCACTGCAAATCTACCAAGACCTGGCCGTCCCTCTAAACTTTCAGCTCATACAAGGAGAAGACTGATCAGAGATGCAGCCAAGAGGCCCATGATCACTCTGGATGAACTGCAGAGATCTACAGCTGAGGTGGGAGACTCTGTCCATAGGACATCAATCAGTCGTATATTGCACAAATCTGGCCTTTATGGAAGAGTGGCAAGAAGAAAGCCTTTTCTTAAAGATATCCATAAAAAGTGTTGTTTAAAGTTTGCCACAAGCCACCTGGGAGACACACCAAACAAGAAGGTGCTCTGGTCAGATGAAACCAAAATTGAACTTTTTGGCAACAATGCAAAACGTTATGTTTGGCGTAAAAGCAACACAGCTCATCACCCTGAACCCACCATCCCCACTGTCAAATATGGTGGTGGCAGCATCATGGTTTGGGCCTGCTTTTCTTCAGCAGGGACAGGGAAGATGGTTAAAATTGATGGGAAGATGGATGGAGCCAAATACAGGACCATTCTGTAAGAAAACCTGATGGAGTCTGCAAAAGACCTGAGACTGGGACGGAGATTTGTCTTCCAACAAGACAATGATCCAAAACATAAAGCAAAATCTACAATGGAATGGTTCAAAAATAAACATATCCAGGTGTTAGAATGGCCAAGTCAAATTCCAGACCTGAATCCAATCGAGAATCTGTGGAAAGAACTGAAAACTGCTGTTCACAAATGCTCTCCATCCAACCTCACTGAGCTCGAGCTGTTTTGCAAGGAGGAATGGGAAAACATTTCAGTCTCTCGATGTGCAAAACTGATAGAGACATACCCCAAGCGACTTACAGCTGTAATCGCAGCAAAAGGTGGCGCTACAAAGTATTAACTTAAGGGGGCTGAATAATTTTGCACGCCCAATTTTTCAGTTTTTGATTTGTTAAAGTTTGAAATATCCAATAAATGTCGTTCCACTTCATGATTGTGTCCCACTTGTTGTTGATTCTTCACAAAAATATACAGTTTTATATCTTTATGTTTGAAGCCTGAAATGTGGCAAAAGGTTGCAAACTTCAAGGGGGCCGAATACTTTCGCAAGGCACTGTATGTAAATAAGGTATTACTGAGTTGTATTTGTAATAAATTTGCAAAAATGTCTAAAAACCTGTTTTTGCTTTGTCATTATGGGGTATTGTGTGTAGATTGACGTGATTTATTTAATCCATTTTACAATAAGGCTGTACCGTACCAAAATGCAGAACAAGTAAACTACAGAATACACTGTAGTTAGTCGAGGTTAGTTGGTGGAGGTTAGTTAGTCAAGGTTAGCTGAGGTTCAGTATGAAATCCACAGCCCTAGAGGAGGTTTGTTTGTAGATGTTGGTTATTGGTTAGTTAGCAGAGGTTAGTTAGCCGAGGTTAGCTGGCGGAGGTTAGCTGGCGGAGGTTAGCTGGCGGAGGTTAGCTGGCGGAGGTTAGCTAGCGGAGGTTAATTAGTGTATGTTACTGCAGTTACATTACATATCTCTTTCCTCTCCTCTGTCTCTGTGTGTGGTGGTGTGGAAAAACATCCAGACATATCTCTCTCTGTCTCTGTGTGTGGTGGTGTGGAAAAACATCCAGATATATCTCTCTCTGTCTCGGTGTGTGGTGGTGTGGAAAAACATCCAGACATATCTCTCTCTGTCTCGGTGTGTGGAAAACATCCAGACATATCTCTCTCTGTCTCGGTGTGTGGAAAACATCCAGACATATCTCTCTCTGTCTCGGTGTGTGGTCATTTCTATTCCCTCTTCTGAATAACAAACATGGCCGTCAGAAGACAGTGCTGTCCGAAATGGGACACTGGTCAGTGTACTATACAGGGAATAGGAGACACCCTGGTCAGTGTACTATACAGGGAATAGGAGGCACCCTGGTCAGTGTACTATACAGGGAATAGGAGACACCCTGGTCAGTGTACTATACAGGGAATAGGAGGCACCCTGGTCAGTGTACTATACAGGGAATAGGAGTCACCCTGGTCAGTGTACTATACAGGGAATAGGAGACACCCTGGTCAGTGTACTATACAGGGAATAGGAGGCACCCTGGTCAGTGTACTATACAGGGAATAGGAGGCACCCTGGTCAGTGTACTATACAGGGAATAGGAGGCACCCTGGTCAGTGTACTATACAGGGAATAGGAGACACGCTGGTCAGTGTACTATACAGGGAATAGGAGACACGCTGGTCAGTGTACTATACAGGGAATAGGAGGCACCCTGGTCAGTGTACTATACAGGGAATAGGAGGCACCCTGGTCAGTGTACTATACAGGGAATAGGAGGCACCCTGGTCAGTGTACTATACAGGGAATAGGAGACACCCTGGTCAGTGTACTATACAGGGAATAGGAGGCACCCTGGTCAGTGTACTATACAGGGAATAGGAGGCACCCTGGTCAGTGTACTATACAGGGAATAGGAGACACCCTGGTCAGTGTACTATACAGGGAATAGGAGACACCCTGGTCAGTGTACTATACAGGGAATAGGAGACACGCTGGTCAGTGTACTATACAGGGAATAGGAGACACCCTGGTCAGTGTACTATACAGGGAATAGGAGGCACCCTGGTCAGTGTACTATACAGGGAATAGGAGGCACCCTGGTCAGTGTACTATACAGGGAATAGGAGGCACCCTGGTCAGTGTACTATACAGGGAATAGGAGACACCCTGGTCAGTGTACTATACAGGGAATAGGAGGCACCCTGGTCAGTGTACTATACAGGGAATAGGAGGCACCCTGGTCAGTGTACTATACAGGGAATAGGAGGCACCCTGGTCAGTGTACTATACAGGGAATAGGAGACACGCTGGTCAGTGTACTATACAGGGAATAGGAGACACGCTGGTCAGGGTACTATCAGGGAATAGGAGGCACCCTGGTCAGTGTACTATACAGGGAATAGGAGGCACCCTGGTCAGTGTACTATACAGGGAATAGGAGGCACCCTGGTCAGTGTACTATACAGGGAATAGGAGGCACCCTGGTCAGTGTACTATACAGGGAATAGGAGACACGCTGGTCAGGGTACTATACAGGCAATAGGAGGCACCCTGGTCAGTGTACTATACAGGGAATAGGAGGCACCCTGGTCAGTGTACTATACAGGGAATAGGAGACACGCTGGTCAGTGTACTATACAGGGAATAGGAGGCACCCTGGTCAGTGTACTATACAGGGAATAGGAGGCACCCTGGTCAGTGTACTATACAGGGAATAGGAGACACGCTGGTCAGGGTACTATACAGGGAATAGGAGGCACCCTGGTCAGTGTACTATACAGGGAACAGGAGGCACCCTGGTCAGTGTACTATACAGGGAAGAGGAGGCACCCTGGTCAGTGTACTATACAGGGAATAGGAGACACGCTGGTCAGGGTACTATACAGGGAATAGGAGGCACCCTGGTCAGTTTACTATACAGGGAATAGGAGACACGCTGGTCAGTGTACTATACAGGGAATAGGAGGCACCCTGGTCAGTGTACTATACAGGGAATAGGAGACACGCTGGTCAGTGTACTATACAGGGAATAGGAGGCACCCTGGTCAGTGTACTATACAGGGAATAGGAGGCACCCTGGTCAGGGTACTATACAGGGAATAGGAGGCACCCTGGTCAGTGTACTATACAGGGAATAGGAGACACGCTGGTCAGGGTACTATACAGGGAATAGGAGGCACCCTGGTCAGTGTACTATACAGGGAATAGGAGACACGCTGGTCAGTGTACTATACAGGGAATAGGAGGCACCCTGGTCAGTGTACTATACAGGGAATAGGAGACACGCTGGTCAGTGTACTATACAGGGAATAGGAGGCACCCTGGTCAGTGTACTATACAGGGAATAGGAGGCACCCTGGTCAGGGTACTATACAGGGAATAGGAGGCACCCTGGTCAGTGTACTATACAGGGAATAGGAGGCCTTTGGGATTCAGACAGTGTGCTTTTTTCCTTTTGTATTTAGGCTAGATTTGTTTGACTTGTGCAACTCAAGTCAAATTCAGTGGTAATGTTCTTTCCATGTGATGCTTAATATGGTAATGTGTTTTGATAAGTCATCTTCTGTGTGATTCTTAATTTAGTCATGTATTTTGTCCATGTGATGCAGAAATAAATGACATTATTTAATCTGCCTTCGTCTCTTAAAGGGATTAAAGAATATGAACACTATGGACAGGTTCCAAATGGCTCCCCCTCTCTCCCCCTTCTCTCTCTCTCCCTCCCCTTCTCTCCCCCTTCTCTCTCTCTCCCCCCCTTCTCTCTCTCTCCCTCCCCCTCTCTCTCCCTAACCCCCATTCTCTCCCTCCTTCCACCCCCCCACTCTCTCACCCTTTACCCCTCCCTCCCTGCCCCCCTCTCCTTCCCCCTTTTCTCAATCCCTCTCCCTCCTACCTCCTCCCTCTCTCCCACCCCCCTCTCACCCTCTCTCTCTCCCCCTTCTCTCACCCCTCTCTCTCTCCCTCCCACCTCTCTCCTCCCTCTCCCCCTGCCCCCTCTCTATTCCTCCCTCTCCCACTGCCCCCCCTCTCTCCCTCCCCCATTTCTCTCTTTCCCTCTCTCCCCCACTCTATCTTCCCCTCCCACTTCTCTCTTCCCTCTCTCCCCCCACTCTACCCCCCCAATTTCTCTCGTTCCCTCTCTCCCCCCACTCTATCTCCCCTCTCCCTTCCTCCCTCTCTCTCTCTCTCCCTTCCCCTCCTCACCCCCCTACCTCCCCTCCTCCCTCCCTCTCTCCCACCCCCCTCTCCCCCCTCTCTCTCACCCCTCTCTCTCACCCCTCTCACCTCTCTCACCCCTCTCTCCCCTCCCACCTCTCCCCCTTGTTCTGTTAAATGAATGAGATATTAATGGAATATTAAACACAGCTGGGTATGAATTTGTATGGTACTGTATGTCATAGTAGTCTATAGGGTGGCTGGTCTGTTGAAGACTGTCTATTGGGTAGCTGGTCTGTTGAAGACTGTCCATTGGATGCAGTAGGTGCTGGTCTTTTGAAGACTGTCTATTGGGTGGCTGGTCTGTTGAAGACTGTCTATTGGGTGGCTGGTCTGTTGAAGACTGTCTATTGGGTGGCTGGTCTGTTGAAGACTGTCTATTGGGTGGCTGGTCTGTTGAAGATTGTCTATTGGGTGCAGTAGGTGCTGCTCTGTTGAAGACTGTCCATTGGATGCAGTAGGTGCTGGTCTTTTGAAGACTGTCTATTGGGTGGCTGGTCTGTTGAAGACTAATTATTGGGTGCAATAGGTGCTGCTCTGTTGAAGACTGTTTTCTCAGTTGTCATTAAGTTCTTAATTTCTGACTCAGACTGACTGGTGTATGGTGTGACTATGAAAGTAGTAGCCTTGTCGAGCCAGAACGGCCCTTAGGGCAGGATCTCCTGTTCCTGTAGTGTGAGGCAGCTTGATGTACAGTACACCCCCTGGACAGGACTCCACTCGATCACAGGGACTATGGTGGTGATGGTATATGGGGAAAACACACAAACTGCCTCATTACTGTAAAGCATCTCTAAATTAAATGAATCAATGTTTTATTCATGGTGTTGTCAGCCAGCCAGCAGCCATTCAGCCATTCAGCCAGCAGCCAGCCAGCCAGCCAGCAGCCATTCAGCCATTCAGCCAGCCAGCCAGCCAGCAGCCATTCAGCCAGCCATTCAGCCATTCAGCCATTCAGCCAGCCAGCCAGCCAGCAGCCAGTCAGCCAGTCAGCCATTCAGCCATTCAGCCATTCAGCCATTCAGCCAGCAGCCATTCAGCCAGTCAGCCATTCAGCCAGCCAGCCATTCAGCCAGCCAGCCATTCAGCCAGCCAGCCATTCAGCCAGTCAGCCATTCAGCCAGCCAGCCATTCAGCCAGCCAGCCAGCCAGCCAGCCATTCAGCCAGCCAGCAGCCATTCAGCCAGCCATTCAGCCAGCCAGCCAGCCAGCCAGCCAGCAGCCATTCAGCCAGCCAGCCAGCCAGCCAGCCAGCCATTCAGCCAGCCAGCAGCCATTCAGCCAGCCAGCAGCCATTCAGCCAGCCAGCCAGCCAGCCAGCCAGCCAGCAGCCATTCAGCCAGCCAGCCAGCCAGCCAGCCAGCAGCCATTCAGCCAGCCAGCAGCCATTCAGCCAGCCAGCCATTCAGCCAGCCAGCAGCCATTCAGCATCAGCAGCAGCCATTCAGCCAGCCAGCAGCCATTCAGCCAGCCAGCAGCCATTCAGCCAGCCAGCAGCCATTCAGCCAGCCAGCCAGCCAGCCAGCAGCCATCCAGCCAGCCAGCCAGCCAGCCAGCCAGCCAGCAGCCATTCAGCCAGCCAGCCAGCCAGCCAGCCAGCAGCCAGCCAGCAGCCATTCAGCCAGCCAGCAGCCATTCAGCCAGCCAGCCAGCCAGCAGCCATTCAGCCAGCCAGCAGCCATTCAGCCAGCCAGCCAGCCAGCCAGCAGCCAGCCAGCAGCCATTCAGCCAGCCAGCAGCCATTCAGCCAGCCAGCAGCATTCAGCCAGCCAGCCAGCCAGCAGCCATTCAGCCAGCCAGCCAGCCAGCAGCCATTCAGCCAGCCAGCCAGCCAGCCAGCAGCCATTCAGCAGCCAGCAGCCATTCAGCCAGCCAGCCAGCAGCCATTCAGCCAGCCAGCCAGCAGCCATTCAGCAGCCAGCAGCCATTCAGCCAGCCAGCAGCCATCAGCAGCCAGCCAGCAGCCAGCCAGCAGCAGCAGCCATTCAGCCAGCCAGCAGCCATTCAGCCAGCCAGCAGCCATTCAGCCAGCCAGCAGCCAGTCAGCCAGCCAGCAGCCATTCAGCCAGCCAGCCAGCCAGCCAGCCAGCCAGCAGCCATTCAGCCAGCCAGCAGCCATTCAGCCAGCCAGCAGCCATTCAGCCAGCCAGCCAGCCAGCCAGCAGCCATTCAGCCAGCCAGCAGCCATTCAGCCAGCCAGCCAGCCAGCAGCCATTCAGCCAGCCAGCAGCCATTCAGCCAGCCAGCAGCCATTCAGCCAGCCAGCCAGCCAGCCATTCAGCCAGCCAGCAGCCATTCAGCCAGCCAGCAGCCATTCAGCCAGCCAGCAGCCATTCAGCCAGCCAGCCAGCCAGCCAGCCAGCAGCCATTCAGCCAGCCAGCAGCCATTCAGCCATTCAGCCAGCAGCCATTCAGCCAGCCAGCAGCCAGCCAGCCAGCCAGCAGTCATTCAGCCAGCCAGCCAGCCATTCAGCCAGCCAGCCAGCCAGCAGCCATTCAGCCAGCCAGCAGCCATTCAGCCAGCCAGCCAGCCAGCAGCCATTCAGCCAGCCATTCAGCCAGCCAGCAGCCATTCAGCCAGCCAGCAGCCATTCAGCCAGCCAGCAGCCATTCAGCCAGCCAGCCAGCCAGCCAGCCAGCAGCCATTCAGCCAGCCAGCCAGCAGCCATTCAGCCATTCAGCCAGCCAGCAGCCAGCCAGCCAGCCAGCAGTCATTCAGCCAGCCAGCCAGCCAGCCAGCCATTCAGCCAGCCAGCCAGCCAGCAGCCATTCAGCCAGCCAGCAGCCATTCAGCCAGCCAGCCAGCCAGCAGCCATTCAGCCAGCCATTCAGCCAGCCAGCAGCCATTCAGCCAGCCAGCAGCCATTCAGCCAGCCAGCAGCCATTCAGCCAGCCAGCCAGCCAGCCAGCCAGCAGCCATTCAGCCAGCCAGCAGCCATTCAGCCATTCAGCCAGCAGCCATTCAGCCAGCCAGCAGCCAGCCAGCCAGCCAGCAGTCATTCAGCCAGCCAGCCAGCCATTCAGCCAGCCAGCCAGCCAGCAGCCATTCAGCCAGCCAGCAGCCATTCAGCCAGCCAGCCAGCCAGCCAGCAGCCATTCAGCCAGCCATTCAGCCAGCCAGCAGCCATTCAGCCAGCCAGCAGCCATTCAGCCAGCCAGCAGCCATTCAGCCAGCCAGCAGCCATTCAGCCAGCCAGCCAGCCAGCCAGCCAGCAGCCATTCAGCCAGCCAGCAGCCATTCAGCCAGCCAGCAGCCATTCAGCCAGCCAGCAGCCATTCAGCCAGCCAGCCAGCCAGCAGTCATTCAGCCAGCCAGCCAGCCATTCAGCCAGCCAGCCAGCCAGCAGCCATTCAGCCAGCCAGCAGCCATTCAGCCAGCCATTCAGCCAGCCAGCAGCCATTCAGCCAGCCATCCAGCCAGCCAGCAGTCATTCAGCCAGCCAGCCAGCCATTCAGCCAGCCAGCAGCCATTCAGCCAGCCAGCAGCCATTCAGCCAGCCAGCAGCCATTCAGCCAGCCAGCAGCCATTCAGCCAGCCAGCCAGCCAGCCAGCAGCCATTCAGCCAGCCAGCAGCCATTCAGCCAGCCAGCAGCCATTCAGCCAGCCAGCAGCCATTCAGCCAGCCAGCCAGCCAGCAGTCAACAGGGAACAGGAGGTGTTTATGAGGTGTGTGTGTGTGTGTGTGTGTGTGTGTGTGTGTGTGTGTGTGTGTGTGTTTGGAGCACAGTGAGGACAGGAAGGAGCAGAGGAAAGGAGGTGCAGGAGGAGACGCAGGACACTTCTTCCTGATAGTGTGCTCTGACGGGGCCCAGGAAGACAGAGGGGGAGGAAAGAGAGAGGAGGGCAGAGAGAGAGTTGAGAACAGAGAGAGAGTGAGCAAAGAGGAGAGAGGGAGACAGGGGAGGAAAGAGAGAGAGAGAGCTCTGTCTCACGTCGTAAAATAAACAACAGGATGTCCAGAGGGCCTGTTCTATAATGTGATCAATTATCTTCCCTCCTCTCCTCTCCTCTCCTCTCCTCTCCTCTCCTCTCCTCTCCTCTCCTCTCCTCTCCTCTCCTCTCCTCTCCTCTCCTCTCCTCTCCTCTCCTCTCCTCTCCTCTCCTCTCCTCTCCTCTCCTCTCCTCTCTTCCCTCCTCTTCCTGTCTCTTCTCTTGTCTTCCTGTCTATTCTCTTCCTTTATTTTCCTTTATTTTCCTCCTGTGTTCCTGACGGGACTCTATATAGACCTTCATACTATACATCCCTCCATCTCAAAGCCTTCCCAGAAGGGAAAGCAGAAGGGAGGATGTACCACCGGATGTGAATGAGGTAATCAGTAGAGGGTTTATGTACCACTGGATGTGAAAGGTAATCAGTATAGGGTTTATGTACCACTGGATGTGAATGAGGTAATCAGTAGAGGGTTTATGTACCACTGGATGTGAATGAGGTAATCAGTATAGGGTTTATGTACCACTGGATGTGAATGAGGTAATCAGTAGAGGGTTTATGTACCACTGGATGTGAATGAGGTCATCGGTAGAGGGTCTATGTACCTCCGGATGTGAATGAGGTAATCAGTAGAGGGTTTATGTACCACTGGATGTGAATGAGGTCATCAGTAGAGGGTTTATGTACCACGGGATGTGAAAGGTAATCCGTATAGGGTTTATGTACCACTGGATGTGAAAGGTAATCAGTAGAGGGTTTATGTACCACTGGATGTGAAAGGTAATCAGTAGAGGGTTTATGTACCACAGGATGTGAAAGATAATCAGTAGAGGGTTTATGTACCACTGGATGTGAATGAGGTAATCAGTATAGGGTTTATGTACCACTGGATGTGAAAGGTAATCAGTAGAGGGTTTATGACTCACTGACCCAAATTATGATCCTACATCTGTATGCGTTGCTTGTCCTGTCACCTCCCAGTGAGTACCAGTCACTCAGCCCCAGCGCCAGGCCTCTTGTCCTGTCACCTCCCAGTGAGTACCAGTCACTCAGCCCCAGCGCCAGGCCTCTTGTCCTGTCACCTCCCGGTGAGTACCAGTCACTCAGCCCCAGCGCCAGGCCTCTTGTCCTGTCACCTCCCAGTGAGTACCAGTCACTCAGCCCCAGGGCCAGGCCTCTTGTCCTGTCACCTCCCGGTGAGTACCAGTCACTCAGCCCCAGGGCCAGGCCTATTGTCCTGTCACCTCCCGGTGAGTACCAGTCACTCAGCCCCAGGGCCAGGCCTCTTGTCCTGTCACCTCCCAGTGAGTACCAGTCACTCAGCCCCAGGGCCAGGCCTCTTGTCCTGTCACCTCCCAGTGAGTACCAGTCACTCAGCCCCAGGGCCAGGCCTCTTGTCCTGTCACCTCCCAGTGAGTACCAGTCACTCAGCCCCAGGGCCAGGCCTCTTGTCCTGTCACCTCCCGGTGAGTACCAGTCACTCAGCCCCAGGGGCCGGGCACCTTGGGCAATCTATGTCAGGGTGAATCCCTAATTTTGGAACCCCCTTCACTATGCAGTGTGCTACGGGTCCTGGTAAAAGTAGTGCACTACATAGGGGATAGGGTCTAAAGTAGTGCACTACATAGGGGATAGGGTCTAAAGTAGTGCACTACATAGGGGATAGGATCTAAAGTAGTGCACTACATAGGGGATAGGGTCTAAAGTAGTGCACTACATATGGAATAGGGTCTAAAGTAGTGCACTACATAGGGAATAGGGTCTAAAGTAGTGCACTACATAGGGAATAGGGTGCTTTTGGGACGGAGCAGTGTCCTGTTGTCCAATGGTTGTCTGACGTGTCATTCGTTACCTGTCACAGCGATGGATCTAGAATGTTTAGATGACACCTGTCATGTCCTCGTTCTCCACGGCCAGCGCAGCGCCTGCATACACACACTGTTAGTGTGTGTGTGTGTGTGTGTATAAACACACACAGCATGCAATGATTACTTTCCACTGTAGCCTGTTATCTTGCTTTATATCATGGCTGCATGTTAATGTGTATAGCTAGGACATATTAAAGGGACAATCTGTTCACACAACAACAAAGCTTTCACCCCACCACTGTTTTGGAATCTGATGAGGTATGATAGTTGAACTAAGCATTTACTAAGTTCTATTGTTAAATAATCAATGGGTGTTATTCATTTATTTACTTCAGGACCGAGGTAAAAACGATGTTGGAAGCTGAAATCATCAAAGAGTTAAATAGTGAGTGGTGCAGCCCCATAGTGTTGGTGACGAAACCAGACGACACTATTGGCCTCTGTAATGATTTAAGTTAAATGAAATCTCAAAGTTTGACTCCTACCCCATGCCCCAAATTGATGAACTAATAGAATGGCTAGAGACCGCCCGATTTATCAGCACGCTCGACCTGATGAAGGGTTATTGGCAGGTGCCCTTAGCTCCCGAGGGAGACAACTGCTTTGCCCACCCCTGACTGGCTGTTCCACTAGAGGAAGCTGCCCTTTGGGTTGCATGGGGCCCCGGCCACCTTCTAGAGGTTGATGGACTGGGTTCTCCGACCCCATCGTGAGTATGCGGCGGCCTACCTCGATGATACTGTTATCCATGGGAGCGAGGGGGAGACCCATCTAAACCAGGTGAGCGCGGTATTGCAGTCCTACGGGGGGCGGGGCTAACAGCTTACCTAAGAAAATGTCGACTCAGCCCGCAGGAGGCTAAGTACCTGGGGTACACGATCAGGAGGAGATGTGTAAAACCCCAGGTGAAGAAAGTGTAGGCAATCTGGGACAGGCCCTGCCTCCTCACCAAGAAGCACTTACGCACATTTGTGGGGTTGACTAGATACTACTGGAGGTTTATCCCCCACTTTGCATCCCTAGCCAGCCCCCAGACAGATCTGACCAGGAGCTGTCTGTCTGCCCAGGTGACGTGGACCTAGGAGATGGTGAAAGCCTTCCAGGACCTAAAGGGAGTCCTGTGTTCGGGCACGAGTGGGAGACCAGGTGAGCGTGGTACTGCAGTCCTTACGGGGGGGCGGGTCCGGACAACAGGCCCTCCGATTTGACACACTGAACTCTATCAGAGAAGTAGTTGGTGAACCAGGCGAGGCAGTCATTTGAGAAACCAAGGCTGTTGAGTCTGCCGATAATAATGCAGTGATTGACAGAGTCGAAAGACTTGGGAGATTTCAGCAACCCGTTCACAACTGGTAATCATACAGATAATTCTCCCTCTCGGTCTTCCCCCTCTTTGTGCAGCCCGCTTCCTCTTTTATCCCAAAGCACTCAATGGCTTAATGATCCACATGCTTGCCTCGTTTGGCAGGAAGTCCATATAAGGCTTGGGGGTGGATATCTAACTTCAATCGCCACTCTCCTCACCTCTCCCTGCCGTCTGCCATACACCCCCACCTCAACTCCGACCAGGGAGGGAGGAGCGGGCTGCACAAAGAGGGGGAAGACCGAGAGGGAAACGCATGTTATGGAGAGTGTGAGAAGCAGACAAATTATCTGTATGATTACCAGTTGTGAACGGGCTGCTGAAATCCCCCCCTTTCCCACCGTGTGCAAATCTCCCTAATAAATGTTCCATTTTTATTCTCGTGTTGCTCCCTGTGCGTGTTTGGTTGTTGAACTTGGTGACGTGAAAACCCCACCCCCTTGAGCCTGCTACAACATCTTTTCACCATCTCATCCTCATTAAGTTACCATGGCCACAATCAGAAACATACATCACTTCAATTCATTTCAATCTTCAGTTTCAGTCTCATCACAACAGGTTAATTACCACGGTAACCTATAGGGTTAATCATTACTGTGCTGTTTTGATCTCTGTTTCTCAAGGGAAAAGAGTGAAGAGAAACTCTGGCTACCTGGTCTCTCTCCCCTCCTCTCTTCTCCTCTCTTCTCCTCTCTTCCCCTCTCCCTCTCCTCTCTTCTCCTCTCTTTCCCTCTCCTCTCTTCTCCTCTCTTTCCCTCTCCTCTCTTCCCCTCTCCCTCTCCTCTCTTCTCCTCTCTTTCCCTCTCCTCTCTTCTCCTCTCTTTCCCTCTCCTCTCTTCTCCTCTCTTTCCCTCTCCTCTCTTCCCCTCTCCCTCTCCTCTCTTCTCCTCTCTTTCCATCTCCTCTCTTCTCCTCTCTTTCCCTCTCCTCTCTTCTCCTCTCTTCCCCTCTCCCTCTCCTCTCTTCCCCTCTCCCTCTCTTCCCCTCTCCCTCTCTTCTCCTCTCCCTCTCCTCTCTTCCCCTCTCCCTCTCTTCTCCTCTTTTTTTATTTATTTTTTATTTCACCTTTATTTAACCAGGTAGGCTAGTTGAGAACAAGTTCTCATTTGCAACTGCGACCTGGCCAAGATAAAGCATAGCAGTGTGAGCATACAACAAAGAGTTACACATGGAGTAAACAATTAACAAGTCAATAACACAGTAGAAAACGAAGGGGGGGGTCTATATACAATGTGTGCAAAAGGCATGAGGAGGTAGGCAAATAATTACAATTTTGCAGATTAACACTGGAGTGATAAAAGATCAGATGGTCATGTACAGGTAGAGATATTGGTGTGCAGAAGAGCAGAAAAGTAAATAAATAGAAACAGTACGGGGATGAGGTAGGTGAAAAGGGTGGGCTATTTACCAATAGACTATGTACAGCTGCAGCGATCGGTTAGCTGCTCAGATAGCTGATGTTTGAAGTTGGTGAGGGAGATGAAAGTCTCCAACTTCAGCGATTTTTGCAATTCGTTCCAGTCACAGGCAGCAGAGTACTGGAACGAAAGGCGGCCAAATGAGGTGTTGGCTTTAGGGATGATCAGTGAGATACACCTGCTGGAGCGCGTGCTACGGATGGGTGTTGCCATCGTGACCAGTGAGCTGAGATAAGGCGGAGCTTTACCTAGCATAGACTTGTAGATGACCTGGAGCCAGTGGGTCTGGCGACGAATATGTAGCGAGGGCCAGCCGACTAGAGCATACAAGTCGCAGTGGTGGGTAGTATAAGGTGCTTTAGTGACAAAACGGATGGCACTGTGATAGACTGCATCCAGTTTGCTGAGTAGAGTGTTGGAAGCCATTTTGTAGATGACATCGCCGAAGTCGAGGATCGGTAGGATAGTCAGTTTTACTAGGGTAAGCTTGGCGGCTTGAGTGAAGGAGGCTTTGTTGCGGAATAGAAAGCCGACTCTTGATTTGATTTTCGATTGGAGATGTTTGATATGAGTCTGGAAGGAGAGTTTGCGGTCTAGCCAGACACCTAGGTACTTATAGACGTCCACATATTCTAGGTCGGAACCATCCAGGGTGGTGATGCTAGTCGGGCATGCAGGTGCAGGCAGCGACCGGTTGAAAAGCATGCATTTGGTCTTACTAGCGTTTAAGAGCAGTTGGAGGCCACGGAAGGAGTGTTGTATGGCATTGAAGCTTGTTTGGAGGTTAGATAGCACAGTGTCCAGAGACGGGCCGAAAGTATATAGAATGGTGTCGTCTGCGTAGAGGTGGATCAGGGAATCGCCCGCAGCAAGAGCAACATCATTGATATACACAGAGAAAAGAGTCGGCCCGAGAATTGAACCCTGTGGCACCCCCATAGAGACTGCCAGAGGACCGGACAGCATGCCCTCCGATTTGACACACTGAACTCTGTCTGCAAAGTAATTGGTGAACCAGGCAAGGCAGTCATCCGAAAAAACCGAGGCTACTGAGTCTGCCGATAAGAATATGGTGATTGACAGAGTCGAAAGCCTTGGCGAGGTCGATGAAGACGGCTGCACAGTACTGTCTTTTATCGATGGCGGTTATGATGTCGTTTAGTACCTTGAGTGTGGCTGAGGTGCAGCCATGACCGGCTCGGAAACCAGATTGCACAGCGGAGAAGGTACGGTGGGATTCGAGATGGTCAGTGACCTGTTTGTTGACTTGGCTTTCGAAGACCTTAGATAGGCAGGGCAGGATGGATATAGGTCTGTAACAGTTTGGGTCCAGGGTGTCTCCCCCTTTGAAGAGGGGGATGACTGCGGCAGCTTTCCAATCCTTGGGGATCTCAGACGAGATGAAAGAGAGGTTGAACAGGCTGGTAATAGGGGTTGCGACAATGGTGGCAGATAGTTTCAGAAATAGAGGGTCCAGATTGTCAAGCCCAGCTGATTTGTACGGGTCCAGGTTTTGCAGCTCTTTCAGAACATCTGCTATCTGGATTTGGGTAAAGGAGAACCTGGAGAGGCTTGGGCGAGGAGCTGCGGGGGGGGCGGAGCTGTTGGCCGAGGTTGAAGTAGCCAGGCGGAAGGCATGGCCAGCCGTTGAGAAATGCTTATTGAAGTTTTCGATAATCATGGATTTATCAGTGGTGACCGTGTTACCTAGCCTCAGTGCAGTGGGCAGCTGGGAGGAGGTGCTCTTGTTCTCCATGGACTTCACAGTGTCCCAGAACTTTTTGGAGTTGGAGCTACAGGATGCAAACTTCTGCCTGAAGAAGCTGGCCTTAGCTTTCCTGACTGACTGCGTGTATTGGTTCCGGACTTCCCTGAACAGTTGCATATCACGGGGACTATTCGATGCTATTGCAGTCCGCCACAGGATGTTTTTGTGCTGGTCGAGGGCAGTCAGGTCTGGGGTGAACCAAGGGCTGTATCTGTTCTTAGTTCTGCATTTTTTGAACGGAGCATGCTTATCTAAAATGGTGAGGAAGTTACTTTTAAAGAATGACCAGGCATCCTCAACTGACGGGATGAGGTCAATGTCCTTCCAGGATACCCGGGCCAGGTCGATTAGAAAGGCCTGCTCACAGAAGTGTTTTAGGGAGCGCTTGACAGTGATGAGGGGTGGTCGTTTGACTGCGGCTCCGTAGCGGATACAGGCAATGAGGCAGTGATCGCTGAGATCCTGGTTGAAGACAGCGGAGGTGTATTTGGAGGGCCAGTTGGTCAGGATGACGTCTATGAGGGTGCCCTTGTTTACAGAGTTAGGGTTGTACCTGGTGGGTTCCTTGATGATTTGTGTGAGATTGAGGGCATCTAGCTTAGATTGTAGGACTGGCGGGGGTGTTAAGCATATCCCAGTTTAGGTCACCTAACAGAACAAACTCTGAAGCTAGATGGGGGGCGATCAATTCACAAATGGTGTCCAGGGCACAGCTGGGAGCTGAGGGGGGTCGGTAGCAGGCGGCAACCGTGAGAGACTTATTTCTGGAGAGAGTAATTTTCAAAATTAGTAGTTCGAACTGTTTGGGTATGGACCTGGAAAGTATGACATTACTTTGCAGGCCATCTCTGCAGTAAACTGCAACTCCTCCCCCTTTGGCAGTTCTATCTTGACGGAAGATGTTATAGTTGGGTATGGAAATCTCTGAATTTTTGGTGGCCTTCCTGAGCCAGGATTCAGACACAGCAAGGACATCAGGGTTAGCAGAGTGTGCTAAAGCAGTGAGTAAGACAAACTTAGGGAGGAGGCTTCTGATGTTGACATGCATGAAACCAAGGCTTTTTCGAACACAGAAGTCAACAAATGAGGGTGCCTGGGGACATGCAGGGCCTGGGTTTACCTCCACATCACCCGCGGAACAGAGAAGGAGTAGTATGAGGGTGCGGCTAAAGGCTATCAAAACTGGTCGCCTAGAGCGTTGGGGACAGAGAATAAGAGGAGCAGGTTTCTGGGCATGGTAGAATATATTCAGGGCATAATGCGCAGACAGGGGTATGGTGGGGTGCGGGTACAGCGGAGGTAAGCCCAGGCACTGGGTGATGATGAGAGAGGTTGTATCTCTGGACATGCTGGTAGTAATGGGTGAGGTCACCGCATGTGTGGGAGGTGGGACAAAGGAGTTATCAGGGGTATGAAGAGTGGAACTAGGGGCTCCATTGTGGACTAAAACAATGATAACTAACCTGAACAACAGTATACAAGGCATATTGACATTTGAGAGAGACATACAGCGAGGCATACAGTAATCACAGGTGTTGAATTGGGAAAGCTAGCTAAAACAGTAGGTGAGACAACAGCTAATCAGCTAGCACAACAACAGCAGGTAAAATGGCGTAGACTAGGCAACGGGGGCCAACAGATAAAACAAACAAGCAGAATGGAGTACCGTGATTTATGGACAGTCCAGCGTGCATCAGCTATGTAGCCAAGAGATCAGTGTCCAGGGGGCAGCGGTGGATGGGGAAGGGAAGCTGGACTGGCGAGTGTTATCCAGGTTAAAAAAACGAACAATGACTAAATAGCTTGTAGCTAGTTAGCTGGTTAGCTTCTGGAGGTTCTTGAGTGTGTTCTAAAAATAAATAAAAAATAATAGCGATTCCGTATCACATTGGGTGAGGCAGGTTTCCGGAAGGTATAAACAAATTAAAAGTCAAAAGAGATAGAAAGTAAATATGGGTCCGGAGGGCGTTTGGGACGCGGCGATTCAGGCGGTTAGCAGGCCTGTGCTAACAAGCTAACAGTTTGTAGGCCCGGGCTAGACAAGGTAGCAGTTAGCGGACCGGAGCTGGACAAGCTAGCAGTTAGCAGGCCGAATTAGCAAGCAGGGAGATAGCGAGGGCTAGAGAGTTAGCCTTTGGGGGACGTCGCGATGGGGTGAGTCTGTTTATTCCTCTTCATGCGGTGACATCGATAGACCGGTCGTGGGCCCGGGTATTGTAGCTCAGGAGTATGCTACGGTGGTAGCGCAGGCCGGGCTAGCTTCAAGCTAAGTGGGTGGAAACGCTAGCCAGGGGTAATCGTCCAGGGTTGCGGTTTAGCTGGATAGCTAGTTGTGAAGATCCAGCGTATTTGGAAGCTTAGGTTTAGCAAATGTTTTTAAAGGGATAGCTATGTAAAAAACGAAAAATATGTAAAAAAACGAAAAATAAACAAAATATAAACAAAATATACAGGGACACGACACGACAGGACGACTTACTGCTACGCCATCCCTCTCCTCTCTTCCCCTCTCCCTCTCTTCTCCTCTCCCTCTCCCTCTCTTCCCCTCTCCCTCTCTTTCCCTCTCCATCTCCTCTCTTCCCCTCTCCCTCTCCATCTCCTCTCTTTCCCCTCTCCTCTCTTCCCTCTCCCTCTCCCTCTCTTTCCCTCTCTTCCCTTCTCCCTCTCCCTCTCTTCTCCTCTCCTCTCTTCCCCTCTCCCTCTCCTCTCTTCCCCTCTCCCTCTCCATCTCCTCTCTTCCCCTCTCCTCTCTTCCCCTCTCCCTCTCCTCTCTTCCCCTCACCCTCTCCTCTCTTCCCCTCTCCTCTCCTCTCCTAACTTCTCCTCTCCTCTGACAGTGTGTCAGCCGGACGGTGATGTTCAGTTGACATCTGTTAAACTGTCTTTCCTTTCTGTCTCGCTCTTTGGGCCATGTCCTGTGTCACTCAGCTCAAACCTCACACAGATGCTATCCAACCTCTCTCTCACAACCTCCCTCTCGCTTCAATCAAAGAGCTTTATGGAAACATGTTTACATTGCCAAAGCAAGCGAAATAGACAAAAAGAAAAAGGGAAAAAAACAGAAATGGACCAGTAAACATTACACTCTCAAAAGTTTTAAAAGAAAATAGACATTTGTGATGGAACACTGTGGTATTTCACCTAATTTGATAGTGGAGTTTGAGGTATGCAGTGCAGGACGTTGTATTGTTGTATTACTGTATTGGTGTATTACGGTATTACTGTATGGTGTATTACTGTATTGGTGTATTACTGTATTGGTGTATTACTGTATTACTGTATTGGTGTATTACTTGTATTGGTGTATTACTGTATTGGTGTATTAACGGTATTGGTGTATTACTGTATTACTGTATTGGTGTATTACTGTATTGGTGTATTACTGTATTGGTGTATTACGGTATTGGTGTCTTACGGTATTGGTGTATTACTGTATTGGTGTATTACTGTATGGTGTATTAACTGTATTGGTGTATTACTGTATTGGTGTATTACTGTATTGGTGTAATTACGGTATTGGTGTATTACGGTATTACTGTATTGGTGTATTACTGTATTGGTGTATTACTGTATTGGTGTATACGGTATTGGTGTATTACGGTATTACGGTATATTGGTATTACTGTATTGGTGTATTACTGTATTGGTGTATTACTGTATTACTGTATTGGTGTATTACTGTATTGGTGTATTACTGTATTGGTGTATTACTGTATTGGTGTATTACTGTATTGGTGTATTACGGTATTGGTGTATTACTGTATTGGTGTATTACTGTATTGGTGTATTACTGTATTGGTGTATTACTGTATTACTGTATTGGTGTATTACTGTATTGGTGTATTACGGTATTGGTGTATTACTGTATTGGTGTATAGTTACGTTATCGTAGTCCATCGTATCCGATGATGACTTCCATTTCTGAGTAAAACAGTGGTGAAACAGTTTATTCACTGGGGGTGTAAGTCCAATCTGAGATCCACAAACTTTATTGCAGGTGGTGCGTATGCCCCCTGTGTTGGGCGGGCATGGTGGTATGTATCAGTCTGTGTTGGAGGGGGCGTGGTGGTATGTATCAGTCTGTGTTGGGGGGGCATGGTGGTATGTATCAGTCTGTGGAGGGGGTGTGGTGGTATGTATCAGTCTGTGTTGGGGGACATGGTGGTTATGTATCAGTCTGTGTTTGGGGGGGCATGGTGGTATGTATCAGTCTGTGTTGGGGGGCATGTGTATGTATCAGTCTGTGTGGGGGGGGGGCATGGTGGTATGTATCAGTCTGTGTTGGGGGGGCATGGTGGTATGTATCAGTCTGTGTTGGGGGGGCATGGTGGTATGTATCAGTCTGTGTTGGGGGGGGCATGGTGGTATGTATCAGTCTGTGTTGGGGGGGCATGGTGGTATGTATCAGTCTGTGTTGGGGGGGGCATGGTGGTATGTATCAGTCTGTGTTGGGGGGGGCATGGTGGTATGTATCAGTCTGTGTTGGGGGGGGCATGGTGGTATGTATCAGTCTGTGTTGGGGGGGGCATGGTGGTATGTATCAGTCTGTGTTGGGGGGCATGGTGGTATGTATCATCAGTCTGTGTTGGGGGGGGCATGGTGGTATGTATCAGTCTGTGTTGGGGGGGGCATGGTGGTATGTATCAGTCTGTGTTGGGGGGGCGTGGTGGTATGTTCAGTCTGTTGGCGTGGGCAATGGTGTGTATGTATCAGTCTGTGTTGGGGGGCATGGTGGTATGTATCAGTCTGTTTTGGGGGGGGGGGGGCATGGTGGTATGTATCAGTCTGTTGGCGTGGGCATGGTGGTATGTATCAGTCTGTGTTGGGGGGGGCATGGTGGTATGTATCAGTCTGTTGGCGTGGGCATGGTGGTATGTATCAGTCTGTGTTTGGAGGGGGCGTGGTGGTATGTATCAGTCTGTGTTGGGGGGGCATGGTTGGTATGTATCAGTTCTGTTGTTGGAGGGGGTGTGGTGGATGTATCAGTCTGTGTTGGGGGACATAGGTGGTATGTATCAGTCTGTGTTGGGGGGGGCATGGTGTATGTATCAGTCTGTGTTGGGGGGCATGGTGGTATGTATCAGTCTGTGTTGGGGGGGGCATGGTGGTATGTATCAGTCGGTTGTATGTATCCAGTCTGTGTTGGGGGGGCATAGGTGGTATGTATCAGATGTGGTGGGATGGTGGTATGTGATCAGTCTGTTAGTTGGAGGGGGGGCATAGGGTGGTATGTATCAGTCTGTTTGGGGGGCATGGTGGTATGTATCAGGTCTGTGTGGGGGGGGGCATGGTGGTATGTATCAGTCTGTGTTGGGGGGGGGGCATAGTGGTATGTATCAGTCTGTGTTGTGGGGGGAGGAATGCTGGTGGTATGTATCAGATCAGTCTGGTGTGGGGGGGGGCAATGGTGGTATGTATCAGTCTGTGTTGGAGGGGGCAGTGGTGGTATGTATCAGTCTTAGTTGGGGGGGGGCATGGTGTAATGTATCAGTCTTTGTTGGGGGGCATGGTGGTATGTATATCGTTCGTGTTGGGGGGGCGTGGTGTGGTAATGTATCCAGTCTGTTGGCGTGGGTCATAGGTGGTATGTATCAGTCTGTTGGGTTGGGGGGTGCATGGTGGTATGTATCAGTCTGTATTGGGGGGGGGGGGCATGGGGGGGTATGGTATCAGTCTGTTGGCCGTGGGCATGGTGGTATGTATCAGTCTGTGTTGGGGGGGGCATGGTGGTATGTATCAGTCTGTTGGCATGGGCATGGTGGTATGTATCAGGTCTGTGTTGGAGGGGCGTGGTGGTATGTATCAGTCTGTGTTGGAGGGGGCGTGGTGGTATGTATCAGTCTGTGTTGGAGGGGCGTGGTGGTATGTATCAGCTGTGTTGGAGGGGGCGTGGTGGTATGTATCAGTCTGTGTTGAGGGGCGTGGTGGTATGTATCAGTCTGTGTTGGAGTGGGCGTGGTGGTATGTAATCAGTCTGTGTTGGAGGGGGCATGGTGGTATGTATCAAGTCTGTGTTGGGGGGGGCATGGTGGTATGTATCATTCTGTTGGCGTGGGCATGGTGGTATGTATCAGTCTGTGTTGGGGGGGCATGGTGGTATGTATCAGTCTGTGCTGGGGGGGCATGGTGGTATGTATCAGTCTGTGTTGGCAGGGGAGGGTGGTATGTATCAGTCTGTGTTGGCGGGGGCATGGTGGTATGTATCAGTCTGTATTGGCGTGGGGCATGGTGGTATGTATCAGTCTGTATTGGCGGGGGCATGGTGGGTATGTATCAGTCTGCGTTGAAGGGGGCATGTATCAGTCTGTGTTGGGGGGGGGGCATGGTGGTATGTTCAGTCTGTGTTGGCGGGGGCATGGTGGTATGTTTCAGTCTGTGTTGGCGGGGGCATGGTGGTATGTATCAGTCTGTGTTGAGGGGGCGTGGTGGTATGTATCAGTCTGTGGTGGGGGCATGGCGGTATTTTCAGTTTTCTGTTGGCGGGGGCATGGCGGTATGTTGTCAGTTTCTGTTGGCGGGGGGCATGGTGGTATGTATCAGTCTCTGTTGGCGGGGGCATGGTGGTATGTTTCAGTTTCTGTTGGGCGGGGCGCAGGGTGGTATGTATCAGTCTGTGTTGGCGGGGCATGGTGGTATGTTTCAGTTTCTGTTGGCGGGGCATGGTGTATGTATCAGTCTGTGTGTTAGAGGGGCATGGTGGTATGTTTCAGTCTGTGTTGGCGGGGGGCATTGTGAGTATGTATCAGTCTGTTGGCGGGGGCATGGTGTTATGTATCAGTCTGTTGGCGGGGGCATGGTGGTATGTATCAGTCTGTGTTGGGCGGGGGCGTGGTGGTATGTTTCAGTCTGTGTTGGCTGGGGGCATGGTGGTATGTATCAGTCTGTATTGGCGGGGGCATGGTGGTATGTATCAGTCTGTGTTGGAGGGGGCATGTATCAGTCTGTGTTGGGGGGGCATGGTGGTATCTTCAGTCTGTGTTGGCGGGGGCATGGTGGTATGTTTCAGTCTGTGTTGGCGGGGGCATGGTGGTATGTATCAGTCTGTGTTGAGGGGGCATGGTGGTATGTATCAGTCTGTTGGTGGGGGCATGGTGGTATGTATCAGTCTGTGTTGGGGGGGGGCATGGTGGTATGTATCAGTCTGTGTTGGCAGGGGAGTGGTGGTATGTATCAGTCTGTGTTGGCGGGGGCAATGGTGGTATGTATCAGTCTGTATTGGCAGGGGCATGGTGGGTATGTATCAGTCTGTATGGCGGGGGCATGGTGGTATGTATCAGTCTGCGTTGGAGGGGGCATGTATCAGTCTGTGTTGGGGGGGGCATGGTGGTATGTTTCAGTCTGTGTTGGCGGGGGCATGGTGGTATGTTTCAGTCTGTGTTGGCGGGGGCATGGGTGGTATGTATCAGTCTGTGTTGAGGGGGCGTGGTGGTATGTATCAGTCTGTTGGGTGGGGGCATGGCGGTATGTTTCAGTTTCTGTTGGCGGGGGCATGGCGGTATGTTTCAGTTTCTGTTGGCGGGGGCATGGTGGTATGTATCAGTCTCTGTTGGCGGGGGCATGGTGGTATGTTTCAGTTTCTGTTGGCGGGGGGCATGGTGGTATGTATCAGTCTGTGTTGGCGGGGGCATGGTGGTATGTTTCAGTCTCTGTTGGCGGGGCATGGTGGTATGTATCAGTCTGTGTTGGCGGGGCATGGCGGTATGTTTCAGTCTGTTGGCGGGGGCATGGTGGTATGTATCAGTCGTGTGTTGAGGGGGCATGGTGGTATGTATCAGTCTGTTGGTGGGGGCATGGTGGTACGTATCAGTCTGTGTTGGGGGGGGCATGGTGGTATGTATCAGTCTGTGTTGGTGGGGGCGTGGTGGTATGTATCAGTCTGTGTTGGCGGGGGCATGGTGGTATGTATCAGTCTGTATTGGCGGGGGCATGGTGGTATGTATCAGTCTGTATTGGTGGGGGCATGGTGGTATGTATCAGTCTGCGTTGGAGGGGGCATGTAATCAGTCTGTGTTGGGGGGGGGCATGGTGGTATGTTTCAGTCTGTGTTGGCGGGGGCATGGCGGTATGTTTCAGTCTGTATTGGCGGGGGCATGGTGGTATGTATCAGTCTGTATTGGCGGGGGCATGGTGGTATGTATCAGTCTGCGTTGAAGGGGGCATGTATCAGTCTGTGTTGGGGGGGCAATGGTGGTATGTTTCAGTCTGTTTGGCGGGGGGGCATGGTGGTATGTTTCAGTCTGTGTGTGGCGGGGGCATGGTGGTATGTATCAGTCTGTGTTGAGGGGCGTGGGGTATGATCAGTCTGTTGGTGGGGGGCATGCGGTATGTTAAGTTTCTGTTGGCGGGGGCATGGCGGTATGTTCAGTTTCTGTTGGCGGGGGCATGGTGGTATGTATCAGTCTCTGTTGCGGGGGCATGGTGGTATGTTTCAGTTTCTGTTGGCGGGGGCATGGTGGTATGTATCAGTCTGTGTTGGCGGGGGCATGTGTATGTTTTCAGTTTCTGTTGGCGGGGGCATGGTGGTATGTATCAGTCTGTGTTAGAGGGGGCATGGTGGTATGTTTCAGTCTGTGTTGGCGGGGGGCATTGTAGTATGTATCAGTCTGTTGGCGGGGGCATGGTGTTATGTATCAGTCTGTTGCGGGGGCATGGTGGTATGTATCAGTCTGTGTTGGCGGGGGGGCGTGGTGGTATGTTTCAGTCTGTGTTGGCGGGGGCATGGTGGTATGTATCAGTCTGTATTGGCGGGGGGCATGGTGGTATGTATCAGTCTGTGTGGAGGGGGCATGTATCAGTCTGTGTTGGGGGGGCATGGTGGTATCTTTCAGTCTGTGTTGGCGGGGGCATGGTGGTATGTTTCATCTCTGTGTTGGCGGGGGCATGGTGGTATGTATCAGTCTGTGTTGAGGGGGCATGGTGGTATGTATCAGTCTGTTGGTGGGGCATGGTGGTATGTATCAGTCTGTGTTGGGGGGGCATGGTGGTATGTATCAGTCTGTGTTGGCAGGGGAGTGGTGGTATGTATCAGTCTGTGTTGGCGGGGGCATGGTGGTATGTATCAGTCTGTATTGGCGGGGGCATGGTGGTATGTATCAGTCTGTATTGGCGGGGGCATGGTGGTATGTATCAGTCTGCGTTGGAGGGGGCATGTATCAGTCTGTGTTGGGGGGCATGGTGGTATGTTTCAGTCTGTGTTGGCGGGGGCATGGTGGTATGTTTCAGTCTGTGTTGGCGGGGCATGGTGGTATGTATCAGTCTGTGTTGAGGGGGCGTGGTGGTATGTATCAGTCTGTTGGTGGGGGCATGGCGGTATGTTTCAGTTTCTGTTGGCGGGGGCATGGCGGTATGTTTCAGTTTCTGTTTGGCGGGGCATGGTGGTATGTATCAGTCTCTGTTGGCGGGGGCATGGTGGTATGTTTCAGTTTCTGTTGGCGGGGCATGGTGGTATGTATCAGTCTGTGTTGGCGGGGGCATGGTGGTATGTTTCAGTCTCTGTTGGCGGGCATGGTGGTATGTATCAGTCTGTGTTAGAGGGGCATGGTGGTATGTCAGTCTGTGTTGGGGGGGCATGGTGGTATGTTTCAGTCTGTGTTGGCGGGGGCATGGGGTATGTTTTCAGTCTGTTGGCGGGGGCATGGTGGTATGTATCAGTCTGTGTTGAGGGGGCATGGTGGTATGTATCAGTCTGTTGGTGGGGCATGGTGGTACGTATCAGTCTGTGTTGGGGGGGGGCATGGTGGTATGTATCAGTCTGTGTTGGTGGGGGGGGTGGGGGGCGTGGTGGTATGTATCAGTCTGTAGGCGGGGCATGGTGGTATGTATCAGTCTGTATTGGTGGGGGCATGGTGGTATGTATCAGTCTGCGTTGGAGGGGGCATGTATCAGTCTGTGTTGGGGGGGCATGGTGGTATGTTTCAGTCTGTGTTGGGGGGGGCATGGCGGTATGTTTCAGTCTGTGTTGGGGGGGCATGGTGGTATGTATCAGTCTGTGTTGAGGGGGCGTGGTGGTATGTATCAGTCTGTTGGTGGGGGCATGGCGGTATGTTTCAGTTTCTGTTGGCGGGGGCATGGCGGTATGTTTTCAGTTTCTGTTGGCGGGGGCATGGTGGTATGTATCAGTCTCTGTTGGCGGGGGCATGGTGGTATGTTCAGTTTCTGTTGGCGGGGGCATGGTGGTATGTATCAGTCTGTGTTGGCGGGGGCATGGTGGTATGTTTCAGTTTCTGTTGGCGGGGGCATGGTGGTATGTATCAGTCTGTGTTAGAGGGGGCATGGTGGTATGTTTCAGTCTGTGTTGGCGGGGGCATTGTAGTATGTATCAGTCTGTTGTGGCGGGGGCATGGTGTTATGTATCAGTCTGTTGGCGGGGGCATGGTGGTATGTATCAGTCTGTGTTGGCGGGGGCGTGGTGGTATGTTTCAGTCTCTGTTGGCGGGGGCATGGTGGTATGTATCAGTCTGTTGGCGGGGGCATGGTGGTATGTTTTCAGTCTCTGTTGGCGGGGGCATGGTGGTATGTTACTGTGTGTGTTGGCGGGGCATGGTGATATGTATCAGTCTGTGTTGGCGGGGGCATGGTAGTATGTATCAGTCTGTGTTGGCGGGGGCATGGTGGTATGTATCAGTCTGTGTTGTGGGGGGGGCATGGTGGTATGTATCAGTCTGTGTTGGCAGGGGAGTGGTGGTATGTATCAGTCTGTGTTGGCGGGGGCATGGTGGTATGTATCAGTCTGTATTGGCGGGGGCATGGTGGTATGTATCAGTCTGTATTGGCGGGGGCGTGGTGGTATGTATCAGTCTGTGTTGGGGGGACATGGTGGTATGTATCAGTCTGTGTTGGGGGGGGCATGGTGGTATGTATCAGTCTGTGTTGGGGGGCATGGTGGTATGTATCAGTCTGTGTTGGGGGGGCGTGGTGGTATGTATCAGTCTGTGTTGGGGGGACATGGTGGTATGTATCAGTCTGTGTTGGGGGGGCATGGTGGTATGTATCAGTCTGTGTTGGGGGGGCATGGTGGTATGTATCAGTCTGTGTTGGGGGGGCATGGTGGTATGTATCAGTCTGTGTTGGGGGGGGCATGGTGGTATGTATCAGTCTGTGTTGGGGGGGGCATGGTGGTATGTATCAGTCTGTGTTGGGGGGCATGGTGGTATGTATCAGTCTGTGTTGGGGGGGCATGGTGGTATGTATCAGTCTGTGTTGGGGGGGCATGGTGGTATGTATCAGTCTGTGTTGGGGGGGGCATGGTGGTATGTATCAGTCTGTGTTGGGGGGGCATGGTGGTATGTATCAGTCTGTGTTGGTGGGGGCATGGTGGTATGTATCAGTCTGTGTTGGGGGGGCATGGTGGTATGTATCAGTCTGTGTTGGCAGGGGAGTGGTGGTATGTATCAGTCTGTGTTGGCGGGGGCATGGTGGTATGTATCAGTCTGTGTTGGCGGGGGCATGGTGGTATGTATCAGTCTGTATTGGGGGGGCATGGTGGTATGTATCAGTCTGCGTTGGAGGGGATGTATCAGTCTGTGTTGGGGGGGCATGGTGGTATGTTTCAGTCTGTGTTGGCGGGGGCATGGTGGTATGTTTCAGTCTGTGTTGGCGGGGGCATGGTGGTATGTATCAGTCTGTGTTGAGGGGGCGTGGTGGTATGTATCAGTCTGTTGGTGGGGGCATGGCGGTATGTTTCAGTTTCTGTTGGCGGGGCATGGCGGTATGTTCAGTTTCTGTTGGCGGGGCATGGTGGTATGTATCAGTCTCTGTTGGCGGGGGCATGGTGGTATGTTTCAGTTTCTGTTGGCGGGGGCATGGTGGTATGTATCAGTCTGTGTTGGCGGGGCATGGTGGTATGTTTCAGTCTCTGTTGGCGGGGCATGGTGGTATGTATCAGTCTGTGTTAGAGGGGGCATGGTGGTATGTGTCAGTCTGTGTTGGCGGGGGCATGGTGGTATGTTTCAGTCTGTGTTGGCGGGGGCATGGCGGTATTTTCAGTCTGTTGGCGGGGGCATGGTGGTATGTATCAGTCTGTGTTGGGGGGGCATGGTGGTATGTATCAGTCTGTTGGTGGGGGCATGGTGGTACGTATCAGTCTGTGTTGGGGGGGGCATGGTGGTATGTATCAGTCTGTGTTGGTGGGGGCGTGGTGGTATGTATCAGTCTGTGTTGGCGGGGGCATGGTGGTATGTATCAGTCTGTATTGGCGGGGGCATGGTGGTATGTATCAGTCTGTATTGGTGGGGGCATGGTGGTATGTATCAGTCTGCGTTGGAGGGGCATGTATCATGTGTCAGTCTGTGTTGGGGGGGCATGGTGGTATGTTTCAGTCTGTGTTGGCGGGGGCATGGCGGTATGTTTCAGTCTGTTGGCGGGGGCATGGTGGTATGTATCAGTCTGTGTTGAGGGGGCATGGTGGTATGTATCAGTCTGTTGGTGGGGGCATGGTGGTATGTATCAGTCTGTGTTGGGGGGGGCATGGTGGTATGTATCAGTCTGTGTTGGCGGGGGCATGGTGGTATGTATCAGTCTGTGTTGGCGGGGGCATGGTGTATGTATCAGTTCTGTGTTGGCGGGGGCATGGTGGTATGTATCAATCAGTCTGTGTTGGCGGGGGGCATGGTGGTAATGTATCGTCTGTCGTTGGCGGGGGCAGTGGGTGGTATGTATCAGTCTGTGTTAGGAGGGGGCATGGTGGTATGATTCAGGTCTGTGTTGGCGGGGCATGGTGGTATGTATCAGTCTGTGTGGCGGGGGCATGGTGGTATGTTTCAGTCTGTTGGCGGGGGCATGGTGGTATGTATCAGTCTGTTGGCGGGGGCATGGTGGTATGTTTCAGTCTCTGTTGGCGGGGGCATGGTGGTATGTTACTGTGTGTGTTGGCGGGGCATGGTGGTATGTATCAGTCTGTGTTGGCGGGGGCATGGTGGTATGTATCAGTCTGTGTTGGCGGGGGCATGGTGGTATGTATCAGTCTGTGTTGGGGGGGCATGGTGGTATGTATCAGTCTGTGTTGGCAGGGGAGTGGTGGTATGTATCAGTCTGTGTTGGCGGGGGCATGGTGGTATGTATCAGTCTGTGTTGGCGGGGGCATGGTGGTATGTATCAGTCTGTATTGGCGGGGGCATGGTGGTATGTATCAGTCTGTGTTGGGGGGACATGGTGGTATGTATCAGTCTGTGTTGGGGGGGGGCATGGTGGTATGTATCATTTTGTGTTGGGGGGGGGGGCATGGTGGTATGTATAATCAGTCTGTGTTGGAGGGGGCGTGGTGGTATGTATCAGTCTGTGTTGGGGGGACATGGTGGTATATCAGTCTGTGTTGGGGGGGGGGGCATGGGTGGTATGTATCAGTCTGTGTTGGGGGGGGCATGGTGGTATGTATCAGTCTGTGTTGGGGGGCATGGTGGTATGTATCAGTCTGTGTTGGGGGGGGCATGGTGGTTGTATCAGTCTGTGTTTGGGGGGGGCATGTGGTATGTATCAGTCTGTGTTGGGGGGGGGCATGGTGGTATGTATCAGTCTGTGTTGGGGGGGCATGGTGGTATGTATCAGTCTGTGGTTGGGGGGGCATTGTGGTATGTATCAGTCTGTGTTGGGGGGGGCATGGTGGATGTATCATCTGTGTTGGGGGGGGGGCATGGTGGTATGTATCAGTCTGTGTTGGGGGGGCATGGTGGTATGTATCAGTCTGTGTTGGTGGGGGCATGGTGGTATGTATCAGTCTGTTGTTGGGGGGGGCATGGTGGTATGTATCAGTCTGTGTTGGCAGGGGAGTGGTGGTATGTATCAGTCTGTGTTGGCGGGGGCATGGTGGTATGTATCAGTCTGTATTGGCGGGGGGCATGGTGGTATGTATCAGTCTGTATTGGCGGGGGCATGGTGGTATGTATCAGTCTGCGTTGGAGGGGGGCATGTATCAGTCTGTGTTGGGGGGGCATGGTGGTATGTTTCAGTCTGGTGTTGGCGGGGGCATGGTGGTATGTTTCAGTCTGTGTTGGCGGGGGCATGGTGGTATGTATCAGTCTGTGTTGAGGGGGCGTGGTGGTATGTATCAGTCTGTTGGTGGGGGCACATGGCGGTATTTTTCAGTTCTGTTGGCGGGGGCATGGCGGTATGTTTCAGTTTCTGTTGGCGGGGGCATGGTGGTATGTATCAGTCTCTGTTGGCGGGGGCATGGTGGTATGTTTCAGTTTCTGTTGGCGGGGGCATGGTGGTATGTATCAGTCTGTGTTGGCGGGGGCATGGTGGTATGTTTCAGTCTCTGTTGGCGGGGCATGGTGGTATGTATCAGTCTGTGTTAGAGGGGGCATGGTGGTATGTGTCAGTCTGTGTTGAGGGGGCATGGTGGTATGTTTCAGTCTGTGTTGGCGGGGGCATGGCGCTATTTTTCAGTCTGTTGGCGGGGGCATGGTGGTATGTATCAGTCTGTGTTGAGGGGGCATGGTGGTATGTATCAGTCTGTTGGTGGGGGCATGGTGGTACGTATCAGTCTGTGTTGGGGGGGGCATGGTGGTATGTATCAGTCTGTGTTGGTGGGGGCGTGGTGGTATGTATCAGTCTGTGTTGGCGGGGGGCATGGTGGTATGTATCAGTCTGTATTGGCGGGGGCATGGTGGTATGTATCAGTCTGTATTGGTGGGGGCATGGTGGTATGTATCAGTCTGCGTTGGAGGGGGCATGTATCAGTCTGTGTTGGGGGGGCATGGTGGTATGTTTCAGTCTGTGTTGGCGGGGGCATGGCGGTATGTTTCAGTCTGTGTTGGCGGGGGCATGGTGGTATGTATCAGTCTGTGTTGAGGGGGCGTGGTGGTATGTATCAGTCTGTTGGTGGGGGGCATGGCGGTATGTTTCAAGTTTCTGTTGGCGGGGGGCATGGCGGTATGTTTCAGTTTCTGTTGGCGGGGGCATGGTGGTATGTATCAGTCTCTGTTGGCGGGGGGCATGGTGGTATGTTTCAGTTTCTGTTGGCGGGGGCATGGTGGTATGTATCAGTCTGTGTTGGCGGGGGCATGGTGGTATGTTTCAGTTTCTGTTGGCGGGGGCATGGTGGTATGTATCAGTCTGTGTTAGAGGGGGCATGGTGGTATGTTTCAGTCTGTGTTGGCGGGGGCATTGTAGTATGTATCAGTCTGTTGGCGGGGGCATGGTGTTATGTATCAGTCTGTTGGCGGGGGCATGGTGGTATGTATCAGTCTGTGTTGGCGGGGGCGTGGTGGTATGTTTCAGTCTCTGTTGGCGGGGGCATGGTGGTATGTATCAGTCTGTTGGCGGGGGCATGGTGGTATGTTTCAGTCTCTGTTGGCGGGGGCATGGTGGTATGTTACTGTGTGTGTTGGCGGGGCATGGTGATATGTATCAGTCTGTGTTGGCGGGGGCATGGTAGTATGTATCAGTCTGTGTTGGCGGGGGCATGGTGGTATGTATCAGTCTGTGTTGGGGGGGGGCATGGTGGTATGTATCAGTCTGTGTTGGCAGGGGGAGTGGTGGTATGTATCAGTCTGTGTTGGCGGGGGCATGGTGGTATGTATCAGTCTGTATTGGCGGGGGCATGGTGGTATGTATCAGTCTGTATTGGCGGGGGCGTGGTGGTATGTATCAGTCTGTGTTGGGGGGACATGGTGGTATGTATCAGTCTGTGTTGGGGGGGGCATGGTGGTATGTATCAGTTTGTGTTGGGGGGGCATGGTGGTATGTATCAGTCTGTGTTGGAGGGGGCGTGGTGGTATGTATCAGTGCTGTGTTGGGGGGGACATGGTGGTATGTATCAGTCTGTGTTGGGGGGGGGCATGGTGGTATGTATCAGTCTGTGTTGGGGGGGGGCATGGTGGTATGTATCAGTCTGTGTTGGGGGGGCATGGTGGTATGTATCAGTCTGTGTTGTGGGGGGGCATGGTGGTATGTATCAGTCTGTGTTGGGGGGGGGCATGGTGGTATGTATCAGTCTGTGTTGGGGGGGCATGGTGGTATGTATCAGTCTGTGTTGGGGGGGCATGGTGGTATGTATCAGTCTGTGTTTGGGGGGGCATGGTGGTATGTAGCAGTCTGTGTTGGGGGGGCATGGTGGGTATGTATCAGCCTGTGTTGGGGGGGCATGGTGGTATGTATCAGTCCTGTGTTGGGGGGCATGGTGGTATGTATCAGTCTGTGGTTGGAGGGGGCATGGTGGTATGTATCAGTCTGTGTTGGGGGGGGGCTGGTGGTATGTATCAGTCTGTGTGGGGGGGGGGCATGGTGGTATGTATCAGTCTGTGTTGGGGGGGGGGCATGGTGGTATGTATCAGTCTGTGTTGGGGGGGCATGGGTGGTATGTGTAGCAGTCTGTGTGGTGGGGCCATGGTGGTATGTTATCAGTCTAGTGCTGGTGTGGGGGGGCATGGTGGTATGTATCAGTCTGTGTTGGGGGGGCGTGGTGGTATGTATCAGTCTGGTTGGCGTGGGCATGGTGGTATGTATCAGTCTGTGTTGGGGGGGGCATGGTGGTATGTATCAGTCTGTTTTGGGGGGGGGTTGGGGGGGGGGGGGGGCATGGTGGTATGTATCAGTCTGTTGGCGTGGGCATGGTGGTATGTATCAGTCTGTGTTGGAGGGGGCATGGTGGTATGTATCAGTCTGTTGGCGTGGGCATGGTGGTATGTATCAGTCTGTGTTGGAGGGGGCGTGGTGGTATGTATCAGTCTGTGTTGGAGGGGGCGTGGTGGTATGTATCAGTCTGTGTTGGAGGGGGCGTGGTGGTATGTATCAGTCTGTGTTGGAGGGGGCGTGGTGGTATGTATCAGTCTGTGTTGGAGGGGGCGTGGTGGTATGTATCAGTCTGTGTTGGAGTGGGCGTGGTGGTATGTATCAGTCTGTGTTGGAGGGGGCATGGTGGTATGTATCAGTCTGTGTTGGGGGGGGCATGGTGGTATGTATCAGTCTGTTGGCGTGGGCATGGTGGTATGTATCAGTCTGTGTTGGGGGGGCATGGTGGTATGTATCAGTCTGTGTTGGAGGGGGCATGGTGGTATGTATCAGTCTGTGTTGGCGGGGGCATGGTGGTATGTATCAGTCTGTGTTGGCGGGGGCATGGTGGTATGTATCAGTCTGTATTGGCGGGGGCATGGTGGTATGTATCAGTCTGTGTTGGAGGGGGCATGTATCAGTCTGTGTTGGGGGGGCATGGTGGTATCTTTCAGTCTGTGTTGGCGGGGGCATGGTGGTATGTTTCAGTCTGTGTTGGCGGGGGCATGGTGGTATGTTTCAGTCTGTGTTGGCGGGGGCATGGTTGTATGTATCAGTCTGTGTTGAGGGGGCATGGTGGTATGTATCAGTCTGTTGGTGGGGGCATGGTGGTATGTATCAGTCTGCGCTGGGGGGGGCATGGTGGTATGTATCAGTCTGTGTTGGCAGGGGAGTGGTGGTATGTATCAGTCTGTATTGGCGGGAGCATGGTGGTATGTATCAGTCTGCGTTGAAGGGGGCATGTATCAGTCTGTGTTGGGGGGGCACGGTGGTATGTTTCAGTCTGTGTTGGCGGGGGCATGGCGGTATGTTTCAGTCTGTGTTGGCGGGGGCATGGTGGTATGTATCAGTCTGTGTTGAGGGGGCGTGGTGGTATGTATCAGTCTGTTGGTGGGGGCATGGCGGTATGTTTCAGTTTCTGTTGGCGGGGGCATGGCGGTATGTTTCAGTTTCTGTTGGCGGGGGCATGGTGGTATGTATCAGTCTCTGTTGGCGGGGGCATGGTGGTATGTTTCAGTTTCTGTTGGCGGGGGCATGGTGGTATGTATCAGTCTGTGTTGGCGGGGGCATGGTGGTATGTTTCAGTTTCTGTTGGCGGGGGCATGGTGGTATGTATCAGTCTGTGTTAGAGGGGGCATGGTGGTATGTTTCAGTCTGTGTTGGCGGGGGCATTGTAGTATGTATCAGTCTGTTGGCGGGGGCATGGTGTTATGTATCAGTCTGTTGGCGGGGGCATGGTGGTATGTATCAGTCTGTGTTGGCGGGGGCGTGGTGGTATGTTTCAGTCTGTGTTGGCGGGGGGCATGGTGGTATGTATCAGTCTGTATTGGCGGGGGCATGGTGGTATGTATCAGTCTGTGTTGGAGGGGGCATGTATCAGTCTGTGTTGGGGGGGCATGGTGGTATCTTTCAGTCTGTGTTGGCGGGGGCATGGTGGTATGTTTCAGTCTGTGTTGGCGGGGGCATGGTGGTATGTATCAGTCTGTGTTGAGGGGGCATGGTGGTATGTATCAGTCTGTTGGTGGGGGCATGGTGGTATGTATCAGTCTGTGTTGGGGGGGGCATGGTGGTATGTATCAGCCTGTGTTGGCAGGGGAGTGGTGGTATGTATCAGTCTGTGTTGGCGGGGGCATGGTGGTATGTATCAGTCTGTATTGGCGGGGGCATGGTGGTACGTATCAGTCTGTATTGGCGGGGGCATGGTGGTATGTATCAGTCTGCGTTGGAGGGGGCATGTATCAGTCTGTGTTGGGGGGGGCATGGTGGTATGTTTCAGTCTGTGTTGGCGGGGGCATGGTGGTATGTTTCAGTCTCTGTTGGCGGGGGCATGGTGGTATGTTACTGTGTGTGTTGGCGGGGCATGGTGATATGTATCAGTCTGTGTTGGCGGGGGCATGGTAGTATGTATCAGACTGTGTTGGCGGGGGCATGGTGGTATGTATCAGTCTGTTGGCGGGGGCATGGTGGTATGTTTCAGTCTCTGTTGGCGGGGCATGGTGGTATGTATCAGTCTGTGTTGGGGGGGCATGGTGGTATGTGTCAGTCTGTGTTGGGGGGGGCATGGTGGTATGTTTCAGTCTGTGTTGGCGGGGCATGGCGGTATGTTTCAGTCTGTGTTGGCGGGGGCATGGTGGTATGTATCAGTCTGTGTTGAGGGGGCATGGTGGTATGTTTCAGTCTGTGTTGGCGGGGGCATTGTAGTATGTATCAGTCTGTTGGCGGGGGCATGGTGTTATGTATCAGTCTGTTGGCGGGGGCATGGTGGTATGTATCAGTCTGTGTTGGCGGGGGCGTGGTGGTATGTTTTCAGTCTGTGTTGGCGGGGGCATGGTGGTATGTATCAGTCTGTATTGGCGGGGGGCATGGTGGTATGTATCAGTCTGTGTTGGAGGGGGCATGTATCAGTCTGTGTTGGGGGGGCATGGTGGTATCTTTCAGTCTGTGTTGGCGGGGGCATGGTGGTATGTTTCAGTCTGTGTTGGCGGGGGCATGGTGGTATGTATCAGTCTGTGTTGAGGGGGCATGGTGGTATGTATCAGTCTGTTGGTGGGGGGCATGGTGGTATGTATCAGTCTGTGTTGGGGGGGGCATGGTGGTATGTATCAGCCTGTGTTGGCAGGGGAGTGGTGGTATGTATCAGTCTGTGTTGGCGGGGGCATGGTGGTATGTATCAGTCTGTATTGGCGGGGGCATGGTGGTACGTATCAGTCTGTATTGGCGGGGGCATGGTGGTATGTATCAGTCTGCGTTGGAGGGGGCATGTATCAGTCTGTGTTGGGGGGGCATGGTGGTATGTTTCAGTCTGTGTTGGCGGGGGCATGGTGGTATGTTTCAGTCTCTGTTGGCGGGGGCATGGTGGTATGTTACTGTGTGTGTTGGCGGGGCATGGTGATATGTATCAGTCTGTGTTGGCGGGGGCATGGTAGTATGTATCAGACTGTGTTGGCGGGGGCATGGTGGTATGTATCAGTCTGTTGGCGGGGGCATGGTGGTATGTTTCAGTCTCTGTTGGCGGGGCATGGTGGTATGTATCAGTCTGTGTTGGGGGGGCATGGTGGTATGTGTCAGTCTGTGTTGGGGGGGCATGGTGGTATGTTTCAGTCTGTGTTGGCGGGGCATGGCGGTATGTTTCAGTCTGTGTTGGCGGGGGCATGGTGGTATGTATCAGTCTGTGTTGAGGGGGCATGGTGGTATGTATCAGTCTGTTGGTGGGGGCATGGTGGTACGTATCAGTCTGTGTTGGGGGGGCATGGTGGTATGTATCAGTCTGTTGGTGGGGGCATGGTGGTACGTATCAGTCTGTGTTGGGGGGGCATGGTGGTATGTATCAGTCTGTTGGTGGGGGCATGGTGGTACGTATCAGTCTGTGTTGGGGGGGCATGGTGGTATGTTTCAGTCTGTGTTGGCGGGGGCATGGCGGTATGTTTCAGTCTGTGTTGGCGGGGGCATGGTGGTATGTATCAGTCTGTGTTGAGGGGGCGTGGTGGTATGTATCAGTCTGTTGGTGGGGGCATGGCGGTATGTTTCAGTTTCTGTTGGCGGGGGCATGGCGGTATGTTTCAGTTTCTGTTGGCGGGGGCATGGTGGTATGTATCAGTCTCTGTTGGCGGGGGCATGGTGGTATGTTTCAGTTTCTGTTGGCGGGGGCATGGTGGTATGTATCAGTCTGTGTTGGCGGGGGCATGGTGGTATGTTTCAGTTTCTGTTGGCGGGGGCATGGTGGTATGTATCAGT
This sequence comes from Oncorhynchus kisutch, assembly GCF_002021735.2. Classification (NCBI taxonomy): domain Eukaryota; kingdom Metazoa; phylum Chordata; class Actinopteri; order Salmoniformes; family Salmonidae; genus Oncorhynchus; species Oncorhynchus kisutch. The sequence goes on from NC_034180.2 coordinate 55,456,368, forward strand.
CTGTGTTAGAGGGGGCATGGTGGTATGTTTCATTCTGTGTTGGCGGGGGCATTGTAGTATGTATCAGTCTGTTGGCGGGGGCATGGTGTTATGTATCAGTCTGTTGGCGGGGGCATGGTGGTATGTATCAGTCTGTGTTGGCGGGGGCGTGGTGGTATGTTTCAGTCTCTGTTGGCGGGGGCATGGTGGTATGTATCAGTCTGTTGGCGGGGGCATGGTGGTATGTTTCAGTCTCTGTTGGCGGGGGCATGGTGGTATGTTACCGTGTGTGTTGGCGGGGCATGGTGATATGTATCAGTCTGTGTTGGCGGGGGCATGGTAGTATGTATCAGTCTGTGTTGGCGGGGGCATGGTGGTATGTATCAGTCTGTGTTGGGGGGGGCATGGTGGTATGTATCAGTCTGTGTTGGCAGGGGAGTGGGAGACAACTCCCAGTCTCCAACAGAAAGACAACTCCCAGTCTCCAACAGAAAGACAACTCCCAGTCTCCAACAGAAAGACAACTCCCAGCGCCTAACAGAAAGACAACTCCCAGCGCCTAACAGAAAGACAACTCCCAGCGCCTAACAGAAAGACAACTCCCAGTCTCCAACAGAAAGACATCTCCCAGTCTCCAACAGAAAGACAACTCCCAGTCTCCAACAGAAAGACAACTCCCAGTGCCTAACAGAAAGACAACTCCCAGTCTCCAACAGAAAGACAACTCCCAGTCTCCAACAGAAAGACAACTCCCAGTCTCCAACAGAAAGACAACTCCCAGTCTCCAACAGAAAGACAACTCCCAGTCTCCAACAGAAAGACAACTCCCAGTCTCCAACAGAAAGACAACTCCCAGTCTCCAACAGAAAGACAACTCCCAGTCTCCAACAGAAAGACAACTCCCAGTCTCCAACAGAAAGACAACTCCCAGTCTCCAACAGAAAGACAACTCCCAGTCTCCAACAGAAAGACATCTTCAGCGTCTCCACTGTACATAACACTAACATGCCTCTAGCAGCTGAAGCTAATAGTTTTCTTTCACCTCTTCAGAATCAATTGATTGCATGTCTGAGTTGTCTTTGAGTTGCTCTGAAGGAAAACAGAAAATAGGGAATTTGCTGTCATGCACACACATCAGAACGTGTAATTATTCCAAACACATAGAAACAAAGACACAAGGTTGACGTTCTCTAATTAAATGATTCTTTAAGCTGTGTGGCTCTCACAGGGTTGTCTCAGTAAAGACAGACACCCTGCAGACATGAAACAACTCATTATTTTCTCTTAGCTACTTTCATCCAACCATGCTTCTGTCTGCTTTATATCCAGAGAACATTTAATCAATGTGGCCTGCTTGGCTTTGTGTACAGAAGGAGGAGGAGTAGGAGGAGGAGGAAGAAGATGGTGAGGAGGAGGAAGAGGAGGAAGAGGGCACGGTCAAGAAAATGCAGCTCAACAAGTGAGCATGAAATTCAATTCCGTTGAGACCACAAAACAACCAAACACAGAACCAGCAGGACATTCATCATGTAGCTGTTAGTGGCTTGACAAGCCCCTGTGTTTTACTGTTCCTGGATAAGAGAAGAAAGAGAGAGAGCGAGAGGAGAGAGAGAGAGAGAGAGAGAGAGAGAGAGAGAGAGAGAGAGAGAGAGAGAGAGAGAGAGGAGAAAAAGAGAGAGAGAGAGAACAAGAATGAGAGGAGAGGGAGGGAGGGAGAGAGTGAGGGAGAGGAGAGAGATGAGAACAAGAATGAGAGGAGAGGGCGGGAGGGAGAGAGCGAGAGAGAGGAGAGAGATGAGAACAAGAGAGAGGAGAGGGAGGGAGGGAGAGAGAGAGAGGACAGGGAGAGTTAGAGAGAGAGAGAGGAGAACGAGAGAGACAGAGAGAGAGGGAGAGGAGAATGAGAGAGAGAGGGAGAAGAGAGAAGGAGAGAGTTGAAAAATGGAACCTCTTTGAATTTGGCCGACCACCAACATAAAACCCTGTTTTATAGTTTGAACTGCAATAAGCTCAGGAGTATGATAACATTAGAAAAAGGATGCAAGGAGTTTGAAATTATATTAAACCCTATACTTCTGGTTTAGAAGTCTTCTATTCTGTTGAGAACCAGTCCACCCTGTAAGCTCAGTGTTTTGACACACCTGTAGCTGACTGTTTGAAAACGTACAGACTGACTGTGTAAAAGTCTTGTGCTGTGCTGCGCGTGTGTGTGTTTGTGTGTGTGTGTTGTGCTACTGCAGTGTTGTGCTACTGCAGTGTTGTGCTTCTGCAGTGTTGTGCTACTGCAGTGTTGTGCTACTGCAGTGTTGTGCTTCTGCAGTGTTGTGCTACTGCAGTGTTGTGCTACTGCAGTGTTGTGCTACTGCAGTGTTGTGCATCCCAAATGCCACCCTAATTCCTATACAGTGCATTTGGACGTTTTTCACAATTTGTTACGTTACAGTCTTATTCTAAAATTGATTCATTCGTTTTTTTCCTTCATCAAACTACACACAATACCCCCATAATGACAAAGCAAAACTGTTTTTTAGAAATGTTTGCAAATCTATAAAACAAAAACCCTTAAAGATAACATTTACATAAGTATTCAGACCCTTTTCCCAGTACTTTGTTGAAGAACCTTTGTCAGTGATTACAGCCTCTAGTCTTCTTGGGTTTGACACTACAAGCTTGGCACACCTGTATTTGGGGAGTTTCTCCAATTCTTCTCTGCAGATCCTTTCAAGGTCTGTCAGGGTGAATGGGCATCGTCACTGCACAGCTATTTTCAGGTCTCTCCAGAGATGTTAGATCGGGTTCAAGTCCGGGCTCTGTCTGGGCCACTCAAGGACATTCAGAGACTTGTCCCGAACCCACTCCTGCGTTGTCTTGGCTGTGTGTTTAGGGTTGTTGTCCTGTTGGAAGGTGAACCTTCACCCCAGTCTAAGTTCCTGAGTGCTCTGAAGCAAGTTTTCATCAAGGAGCTCTCTGCACTTTTCTCCATTCATCTTTTTCTCAATCCTGACGAGGCCTGATTATGCTTCTGTTCATGTCAGTCACTCGCAATTTAAAAATTACCCTGAGTGAACTTCAGTTTGTTCAATACGACGTATCTTAACTCAATACCTATTCCTGCTGAAGACAGAGGGTTTTACGTTGGGAACGGAGAACCTACAGAAATGTGATATTAACAATAATTTAAATAACATAAAGATATCCACACCAGCAAATTAAGTGCCACATTTATGAATGGAATTACATTTGGATGAAATATTTACCATAAGAGTAAGTTGCGGGCATTGTCCCTTCACCATCCACAATGTTTTCAACGGTGGCAGCTGTTGGTTTGCTGTGTGTTTACAAACAAACATGTTTTAATAGTTGGACAATAACAGATACGGTCATCTTTTCAACCTCAGTAATACAGTAATATATATAATATGGCAGAGGTGGCTCTGATGTAAACGACATGTCCACATGTCCATAGAAGCATCTATAATATAGACAACGTCACACCATCAGAGCTCATTTAAGACTTTACAGATCCAACGAATAACAGAACAATAGGAAGGCTACTGTCATTCAGGGATGCTGTACTGTAGCCTACTGTACCCCTTATCAACCAACTACCTAGTGATAGGAAACCCAGTTCATAGACTACCTTTAGCGCCTATTGATGAAGGTACCATCTTCCAAGGGACTTTTGCTCGATCTGAACATGAACATCAATTGCTTGCGGTACCGAAACGTAGCTTTCATATCAGCGAGAAATTATTGAAAACAATAATTAATTCACACCTTTATAGGGTTAGTGTTCCCCATATCTCCAGGTTGGTGTACCCCATATCTCCAGGTTAGTGTTCCCCATATCTCCAGGTTAGTGTTCCCCATATCTCCAGGTTAGTGTTCCCCATATCTCCAGGTTAGTGTTCCCCATATCTCCAGGTTAGTGTTCCCCATATCTCCAGGTTAGTGTTCCCCATATCTCCAGGTTAGTGTTCCCCATATCTCCAGGTAAGTGATCCCCATATCTCCAGGTGAGTGATCCCCATATCTCCAGGTGAGTGATCCCCATATCTCCAGGTGAGTGTTCCCCATATCTCCAGGTTAGTGTTCCCCATATCTCCAGGTGAGTGTTCCCCATATCTCCAGGTTAATGTTCCCCATATCTCCAGGTTAGTGTTCCCCATATCTCCAGGTTAGTGATCCCCATATCTCCAGGTTAGTGATCCCCATATCTCCAGGTTAGTGATACCCATATCTCCAGGTTAGTGATCCCCATATCTCCAGGTTAGTGATCCCCATATCTCCAGGTTAGTGTTCCCCATATCTCCAGGTTAGTGTTCCCCATATCTTCATGTTGCAGGTTAGTCTTCCCTATATCTTCATGTTACAGGTTAGTGTTCCCCATATCTTCATGTTGCAGGTTAGTGTTCCCCATATCTCCAGGTTAGTGTTCCCCATATCTTCATGTTACAGGTTAGTGTTCCCCATATCTTCATGTTGCAGGTTAGTGTTCCCCATATCTTCATGTTGCAGGTTAGTGTTCGCCATATCTTCATGTTGCAGTTTAGTGTTCCCCATATCTCCAGGTTAGTGTTCCCCATATCTTCATGTTACAGGTTAGTGATCCCCATATTTCTGTGTTAGTGTTCCCCATATCTCCAGGTTAGTGTTCCCCATATCTCCAGGTTAGTGTTCCCCATATCTCCAGGTTAGTGATCCCCATATCTCCAGGTTAGTGTTCCCCATGTCTCCAGGTTAGTGTTCCCCATATCTCCAGGTTAGTGTTCCCCATATCTCCATGTTGCAGGTTAGTCTTCCCCATATCTTCATGTTGCAGGTTAGTCTTCCCCATATCTCCATGTTGGAGGTTAGTCTTCCCCATATCCCATGTTGCAGGTTAGTGTTCCCCATATCTCCATTTTGCAGGTTAGTGTTCTCCATGTTGCAGGTTAGTGATCCCCATATCTCCAGGTAGACCATATCTCCAGGTTAGTGATCCCCATATCTCCAGGTTAGTGTTCCCCATATCTCCAGGTTAGTGTTCCCCATATCTCCAGGTTAGTGATCCCCATATCTCCAGGTTAGTGATACCCATATCTCCAGGTTAGTGATCCCCATATCTCCAGGTTAGTGTTCCCCATATCTCCAGGTTAGTGATCCCCATATCTCCAGGTTAGTGATCCCCATATCTCCAGGTTAGTGTTCCCCATATCTCCAGGTTAGTGATCCCCATATCTCCAGGTTAGTGTTCCCATATCTCCAGGTTAGTGTTCCCCATATCTCCAGGTTATTGTTCCCCATATCTCCAGGTTAGTGATCCCCATATCTCCAGGTTAGTGATCCCCATATCTCCAGGTTAGTGTTCCCCATATCTCCAGGTTAGTGTTCCCCATATCTCCAGGTTAGTGATCCCCATATCTCCAGGTTAGTTATCCCCATATCTCCAGGTTAGTGATCCCCATATCTCCCGGTTAGTGTTCCCCATATCTCCCGGTTAGTGATCCCCATATTTCTGTGTTAGTGTTCCCCATATTTCTGTGTTAGTGTTCCCCATATTTCTGTGTTAGTGTTCCCCATATTTCTGTGTTAGTGTTCCCCATATCTCCAGGTTAATGTTCCCCATATCTCCAGGTTAGTGTTCCCCATATCTTCATGTTACAGGTTAGTGATCCCCATATCTCCAGGTTAGTGTTCCCCATATCTCCAGGTTAGTGATCCCCATATCTCCAGGTTAGTGATCCCCATATCTCCAGGTTAGTGTTCCCCATATCTCCAGGTTAGTGTTCCCCATATCTTCATGTTGCAGGTTAGTCTTCCCTATATCTTCATGTTACAGGTTAGTGTTCCCCATATCTTCATGTTGCAGGTTAGTGTTCCCCATATCTCCAGGTTAGTGTTCCCCATATCTTCATGTTACAGGTTAGTGTTCCCCATATCTTCATGTTGCAGGTTAGTGTTCCCCATATCTTCATGTTGCAGGTTAGTGTTCGCCATATCTTCATGTTGCAGTTTAGTGTTCCCCATATCTCCAGGTTAGTGTTCCCCATATCTTCATGTTACAGGTTAGTGATCCCCATATTTCTGTGTTAGTGTTCCCCATATCTCCAGGTTAGTGTTCCCCATATCTCCAGGTTAGTGTTCCCCATATCTCCAGGTTAATGATCCCCATATCTCCAGGTTAGTGTTCCCCATGTCTCCAGGTTAGTGTTCCCCATATCTCCAGGTTAGTGTTCCCCATATCTCCATGTTGCAGGTTAGTCTTCCCCATATCTTCATGTTGCAGGTTAGTCTTCCCCATATCTCCATGTTGGAGGTTAGTCTTCCCCATATCCCATGTTGCAGGTTAGTGTTCCCCATATCTCCATTTTGCAGGTTAGTGTTCTCCATGTTGCAGGTTAGTGATCCCCATATCTCCAGGTAGACCATATCTCCAGGTTAGTGATCCCCATATCTCCAGGTTAGTGTTCCCCATATCTCCAGGTTAGTGTTCCCCATATCTCCAGGTTAGTGATCCCCATATCTCCAGGTTAGTGATACCCATATCTCCAGGTTAGTGATCCCCATATCTCCAGGTTAGTGTTCCCCATATCTCCAGGTTAGTGATCCCCATATCTCCAGGTTAGTGATCCCCATATCTCCAGGTTAGTGTTCCCCATATCTCCAGGTTAGTGATCCCCATATCTCCAGGTTAGTGTTCCCATATCTCCAGGTTAGTGTTCCCCATATCTCCAGGTTATTGTTCCCCATATCTCCAGGTTAGTGATCCCCATATCTCCAGGTTAGTGATCCCCATATCTCCAGGTTAGTGTTCCCCATATCTCCAGGTTAGTGTTCCCCATATCTCCAGGTTAGTGATCCCCATATCTCCAGGTTAGTTATCCCCATATCTCCAGGTTAGTGATCCCCATATCTCCCGGTTAGTGTTCCCCATATCTCCCGGTTAGTGATCCCCATATTTCTGTGTTAGTGTTCCCCATATTTCTGTGTTAGTGTTCCCCATATTTCTGTGTTAGTGTTCCCCATATTTCTGTGTTAGTGTTCCCCATATCTCCAGGTTAATGTTCCCCATATCTCCAGGTTAGTGTTCCCCATATCTTCATGTTACAGGTTAGTGATCCCCATATCTCCAGGTTAGTGATCCCCATATCTCCAGGTTAGTGATCCCCATATCTCCAGGTTAGTGTTCCCCATATCTCCAGGTTAGTGATCCCCATATCTCCAGGTTAGTTATCCCCATATCTCCAGGTTAGTGATCCCCATATCTCCCGGTTAGTGTTCCCCATATCTCCCGGTTAGTGATCCCCATATTTCTGTGTTAGTGTTCCCCATATTTCTTTGTTAGTGTTCCCCATATTTCTGTGTTAGTGTTCCCCATATTTCTGTGTTAGTGTTCCCCATATCTCCAGGTTAATGTTCCCCATATCTCCAGGTTAGTGATCCCCATATCTCCAGGTTAGTGATCCCCATATCTCCAGGTTAGTGATCCCCATATCTCCAGGTTAGTGTTCCCCATATCTCCAGGTTAGTGATCCCCATATCTCCAGGTTAGTTATCCCCATATCTCCAGGTTAGTGATCCCCATATCTCCCGGTTAGTGTTCCCCATATCTCCCGGTTAGTGATCCCCATATCTCCAGGTTAGTGTTCCCCATATCTTCATGTTGCAGGTTAGTGTTCCCCATATCTTCATGTTGCAGGTAAGTGTTCCCCATATCTCCAGGTTAGTGTTCCCCATATCTTCATGTTGCAGGTTAGTGATCCCCATATCTCCAGGTTAGTGATCCCCATATCTCCCGGTTAGTGATCCCCATATCTCCCGGTTAGTGATCCCCATATCTCCAGGTTAGTGATCCCCATATCTCCAGGTTAGTGATCCCCATATCTCCAGGTTAGTGATCCCCATATCTCCAGGTTAGTGATCCCAATATCTCCAGGTTAGTGATCCCCATATCTCCAGGTTAGTGTTCCCCATATCTCCAGGTTAGTGATCCCCATATCTCCAGGTTAGTGATCCCCATATCTCCAGGTTAGTGTTCCCCATATCTCCAGGTTAGTGTTCCCCATATCTCCAGGTTAGTGATCCCCATATCTCCAGGTTAGTTATCCCCATATCTCCAGGTTAGTGATCCCCATATCTCCCGGTTAGTGTTCCCCATATCTCCCGGTTAGTGATCCCCATATTTCTGTGTTAGTGTTCCCCATATTTCTGTGTTAGTGTTCCCCATATTTCTGTGTTAGTGTTCCCCATATTTCTGTGTTAGTGTTCCCCATATCTCCAGGTTAATGTTCCCCATATCTCCAGGTTAGTGTTCCCCATATCTTCATGTTACAGGTTAGTGATCCCCATATCTCCAGGTTAGTGTTCCCCATATCTCCAGGTTAGTGATCCCCATATCTCCAGGTTAGTGATCCCCATATCTCCAGGTTAGTGTTCCCCATATCTCCAGGTTAGTGTTCCCCATATCTTCATGTTGCAGGTTAGTCTTCCCTATATCTTCATGTTACAGGTTAGTGTTCCCCATATCTTCATGTTGCAGGTTAGTGTTCCCCATATCTCCAGGTTAGTGTTCCCCATATCTTCATGTTACAGGTTAGTGTTCCCCATATCTTCATGTTGCAGGTTAGTGTTCCCCATATCTTCATGTTGCAGGTTAGTGTTCGCCATATCTTCATGTTGCAGTTTAGTGTTCCCCATATCTCCAGGTTAGTGTTCCCCATATCTTCATGTTACAGGTTAGTGATCCCCATATTTCTGTGTTAGTGTTCCCCATATCTCCAGGTTAGTGTTCCCCATATCTCCAGGTTAGTGTTCCCCATATCTCCAGGTTAATGATCCCCATATCTCCAGGTTAGTGTTCCCCATGTCTCCAGGTTAGTGTTCCCCATATCTCCAGGTTAGTGTTCCCCATATCTCCATGTTGCAGGTTAGTCTTCCCCATATCTTCATGTTGCAGGTTAGTCTTCCCCATATCTCCATGTTGGAGGTTTGTCTTCCCCATATCCCATGTTGCAGGTTAGTGTTCCCCATATCTCCATTTTGCAGGTTAGTGTTCTCCATGTTGCAGGTTAGTGATCCCCATATCTCCAGGTAGACCATATCTCCAGGTTAGTGATCCCCATATCTCCAGGTTAGTGTTCCCCATATCTCCAGGTTAGTGTTCCCCATATCTCCAGGTTAGTGATCCCCATATCTCCAGGTTAGTGATACCCATATCTCCAGGTTAGTGATCCCCATATCTCCAGGTTAGTGTTCCCCATATCTCCAGGTTAGTGATCCCCATATCTCCAGGTTAGTGATCCCCATATCTCCAGGTTAGTGATCCCCATATCTCCAGGTTAGTGATCCCCATATCTCCAGGTTAGTGATCCCCATATCTCCAGGTTAGTGATCCCAATATCTCCAGGTTAGTGATCCCCATATCTCCAGGTTAGTGTTCCCCATATCTCCAGGTTAGTGATCCCCATATCTCCAGGTTAGTGATCCCCATATCTCCAGGTTAGTGTTCCCCATATCTCCAGGTTAGTGTTCCCCATATCTCCAGGTTAGTGATCCCCATATCTCCAGGTTAGTTATCCCCATATCTCCAGGTTAGTGATCCCCATATCTCCCGGTTAGTGTTCCCCATATCTCCCGGTTAGTGATCCCCATATTTCTGTGTTAGTGTTCCCCATATTTCTGTGTTAGTGTTCCCCATATTTCTGTGTTAGTGTTCCCCATATTTCTGTGTTAGTGTTCCCCATATCTCCAGGTTAATGTTCCCCATATCTCCAGGTTAGTGTTCCCCATATCTTCATGTTACAGGTTAGTGATCCCCATATCTCCAGGTTAGTGATCCCCATATCTCCAGGTTAGTGATCCCCATATCTCCAGGTTAGTGTTCCCCATATCTCCAGGTTAGTGATCCCCATATCTCCAGGTTAGTTATCCCCATATCTCCAGGTTAGTGATCCCCATATCTCCCGGTTAGTGTTCCCCATATCTCCCGGTTAGTGATCCCCATATTTCTGTGTTAGTGTTCCCCATATTTCTTTGTTAGTGTTCCCCATATTTCTGTGTTAGTGTTCCCCATATTTCTGTGTTAGTGTTCCCCATATCTCCAGGTTAATGTTCCCCATATCTCCAGGTTAGTGATCCCCATATCTCCAGGTTAGTGATCCCCATATCTCCAGGTTAGTGATCCCCATATCTCCAGGTTAGTGTTCCCCAAATCTCCAGGTTAGTGATCCCCATATCTCCAGGTTAGTTATCCCCATATCTCCAGGTTAGTGATCCCCATATCTCCCGGTTAGTGTTCCCCATATCTCCCGGTTAGTGATCCCCATATCTCCAGGTTAGTGTTCCCCATATCTTCATGTTGCAGGTTAGTGTTCCCCATATCTTCATGTTGCAGGTAAGTGTTCCCCATATCTCCAGGTTAGTGTTCCCCATATCTTCATGTTGCAGGTTAGTGATCCCCATATCTCCAGGTTAGTGATCCCCATATCTCCCGGTTAGTGATCCCCATATCTCCCGGTTAGTGATCCCCATATCTCCAGGTTAGTGATCCCCATATCTCCAGGTTAGTGATCCCCATATCTCCAGGTTAGTGATCCCCATATCTCCAGGTTAGTGATCCCAATATCTCCAGGTTAGTGATCCCCATATCTCCAGGTTAGTGATCCCCATATCTCCAGGTTAGTGATCCCCATATCTCCAGGTTAGTGATCCCAATATCTCCAGGTTAGTGATCCCCATATCTCCAGGTTAGTGTTCCCCATATCTCCAGGTTAGTGATCCCCCATATCTCCAGGTTAGTGATCCCCATATCTCCAGGTTAGTGTTCCCCATATCTCCAGGTTAGTGTTCCCCATATCTCCAGGTTAGTGATCCCCATATCTCCAGGTTAGTTATCCCCATATCTCCAGGTTAGTGATCCCCATATCTCCCGGTTAGTGTTCCCCATATCTCCCGGTTAGTGATCCCCATATTTCTGTGTTAGTGTTCCCCATATTTCTGTGTTAGTGTTCCCCATATTTCTGTGTTAGTGTTCCCCATATTTCTGTGTTAGTGTTCCCCATATCTCCAGGTTAATGTTCCCCATATCTCCAGGTTAGTGTTCCCCATATCTTCATGTTACAGGTTAGTGATCCCCATATCTCCAGGTTAGTGTTCCCCATATCTCCAGGTTAGTGATCCCCATATCTCCAGGTTAGTGATCCCCATATCTCCAGGTTAGTGTTCCCCATATCTCCAGGTTAGTGTTCCCCATATCTTCATGTTGCAGGTTAGTCTTCCCTATATCTTCATGTTACAGGTTAGTGTTCCCCATATCTTCATGTTGCAGGTTAGTGTTCCCCATATCTCCAGGTTAGTGTTCCCCATATCTTCATGTTACAGGTTAGTGTTCCCCATATCTTCATGTTGCAGGTTAGTGTTCCCCATATCTTCATGTTGCAGGTTAGTGTTCGCCATATCTTCATGTTGCAGTTTAGTGTTCCCCATATCTCCAGGTTAGTGTTCCCCATATCTTCATGTTACAGGTTAGTGATCCCCATATTTCTGTGTTAGTGTTCCCCATATCTCCAGGTTAGTGTTCCCCATATCTCCAGGTTAGTGTTCCCCATATCTCCAGGTTAATGATCCCCATATCTCCAGGTTAGTGTTCCCCATGTCTCCAGGTTAGTGTTCCCCATATCTCCAGGTTAGTGTTCCCCATATCTCCATGTTGCAGGTTAGTCTTCCCCATATCTTCATGTTGCAGGTTAGTCTTCCCCATATCTCCATGTTGGAGGTTAGTCTTCCCCATATCCCATGTTGCAGGTTAGTGTTCCCCATATCTCCATTTTGCAGGTTAGTGTTCTCCATGTTGCAGGTTAGTGATCCCCATATCTCCAGGTAGACCATATCTCCAGGTTAGTGATCCCCATATCTCCAGGTTAGTGTTCCCCATATCTCCAGGTTAGTGTTCCCCATATCTCCAGGTTAGTGATCCCCATATCTCCAGGTTAGTGATACCCATATCTCCAGGTTAGTGATCCCCATATCTCCAGGTTAGTGTTCCCCATATCTCCAGGTTAGTGATCCCCATATCTCCAGGTTAGTGATCCCCATATCTCCAGGTTAGTGATCCCCATATCTCCAGGTTAGTGATCCCCATATCTCCAGGTTAGTGATCCCCATATCTCCAGGTTAGTGATCCCAATATCTCCAGGTTAGTGATCCCCATATCTCCAGGTTAGTGTTCCCCATATCTCCAGGTTAGTGATCCCCATATCTCCAGGTTAGTGATCCCCATATCTCCAGGTTAGTGTTCCCCATATCTCCAGGTTAGTGTTCCCCATATCTCCAGGTTAGTGATCCCCATATCTCCAGGTTAGTTATCCCCATATCTCCAGGTTAGTGATCCCCATATCTCCCGGTTAGTGTTCCCCATATCTCCCGGTTAGTGATCCCCATATTTCTGTGTTAGTGTTCCCCATATTTCTGTGTTAGTGTTCCCCATATTTCTGTGTTAGTGTTCCCCATATTTCTGTGTTAGTGTTCCCCATATCTCCAGGTTAATGTTCCCCATATCTCCAGGTTAGTGTTCCCCATATCTTCATGTTACAGGTTAGTGATCCCCATATCTCCAGGTTAGTGATCCCCATATCTCCAGGTTAGTGATCCCCATATCTCCAGGTTAGTGTTCCCCATATCTCCAGGTTAGTGATCCCCATATCTCCAGGTTAGTTATCCCCATATCTCCAGGTTAGTGATCCCCATATCTCCCGGTTAGTGTTCCCCATATCTCCCGGTTAGTGATCCCCATATTTCTGTGTTAGTGTTCCCCATATTTCTTTGTTAGTGTTCCCCATATTTCTGTGTTAGTGTTCCCCATATTTCTGTGTTAGTGTTCCCCATATCTCCAGGTTAATGTTCCCCATATCTCCAGGTTAGTGATCCCCATATCTCCAGGTTAGTTATCCCCATATCTCCAGGTTAGTGATCCCCATATCTCCCGGTTAGTGTTCCCCATATCTCCCGGTTAGTGATCCCCATATCTCCAGGTTAGTGTTCCCCATATCTTCATGTTGCAGGTTAGTGTTCCCCATATCTTCATGTTGCAGGTAAGTGTTCCCCATATCTCCAGGTTAGTGTTCCCCATATCTTCATGTTGCAGGTTAGTGATCCCCATATCTCCAGGTTAGTGATCCCCATATCTCCCGGTTAGTGATCCCCATATCTCCCGGTTAGTGATCCCCATATCTCCAGGTTAGTGATCCCCATATCTCCAGGTTAGTGATCCCCATATCTCCAGGTTAGTGATCCCCATATCTCCAGGTTAGTGATCCCAATATCTCCAGGTTAGTGATCCCCATATCTCCAGGTTAGTGTTCCCCATATCTTCATGTTGCAGGTTAGTCTTCCCCATATCTTCATGTTGCAGGTTAGTGTTCCCCATATCTTCATATTGCAGGTTAGTGTTCCCCATATCTCCAGGTTAGTGTTCCCCATATCTTCATGTTACAGTTTAGTGTTCCCCATATCTTCATGTTGCAGGTTAGTCTTCCCCATATCTTCATGTTGCAGGTTAGTGTTCCCCATATCTTCATGTTGCAGGTTAGTGTTCACCATATCTTCATGTTGCAGGTTAGTGTTCCCCATATCTCCAGGTTAGTGTTCCCCATATTTCTGTGTTAGTTTTCCCCATATCTCTGTGTTAGTGTTCGCCATATCTCTGTGTTAGTGTTCCCCATATCTCCATGTTAGTGTTCCCCATATCTTCATGTTACAGGTTAGTGATCCCCATATCTCTGTGTTAGTGTTCCCCATATCTCTGTGTTAGTGTACCCCATATCTCCAGGTTAGTGTTCCCCATATCTCCAGGTTAGTGATCCCCATATCTCCAGGTTAGTGTTCCCCATATCTTCATGTTACAGGTTAGTGATCCCCATATCTCCATGTTCCAGGTTAGTGTTCCCCATATCTCCATGTTCCAGGTTAGTGTTCCCCATATCTCCATGTTGGAGGTTAGTCTTCCCCATATCTCCATGTTGCAGGTTAATGTTCCCCATATCTCCATTTTGCAGGTTAGTGTTCTCCATGTTGCAGGTTAGTGTTCCCCATATCTCCAGGTTAGTGTTCCCCATATCTCCAGGTTATTGTTCCCCATATCTCCAGGTTAGTGATCCCCATATCTCCAGGTTAGTGATCCCCATATCTCCAGGTTAGTGTTCCCCATATCTCCAGGTTAGTGTTCCCCATATCTCCAGGTTAGTGTTCCCCATATCCCCAGGTTAGTGATCCCCATATCTCCAGGATAGTGATCCCCATATCTCCAGGTTAGTGATCCCCATATCTCCAGGTTAGTGATCCCCATATCTCCAGGTTAGTGATCCCCATATCTCCAGGTTAGTGATCCCTATATCTCCAGGTTAGTGATCCCCACATCGCCAGGTTAGTGATCCCCATATCTCCAGGTTAGTGATCCCCATATCTCCAGGTTAGTGATCCCCATATCTCCAGGTTAGTGATCCCCATATTTCCAGGTTAGTGATCCCCATATCTCCCGGTTAGTGTACCCCATATCACCCGGTTAGTGTTCCCCATATCTCCCGGTTAGTGATCCCCATATCTCCAGGTTAGTGATCCCCATACCTCCAGGTTAGTGTTCCCCATATCTACAGGTTAGTGTTCCCCATATCCCCAGGTTAGTGATCCCCATATCTCCAGGTTAGTGATCCCCATATCTCCAGGTTAGTGATCCCCATATCTCCAGGTTAGTGATCCCCATATCTCCAGGTTAGTGATCCCCATATCTCCAGGTTAGTGATCCCCATATCTCCAGGTTAGTGATCCCCATATCGCCAGGTTAGTGATCCCCATTTCTCCAGGTTAGTGATCCCCATATCTCCAGGTTAGTGATCCCCATATCTCCAGGTTAGTGTTCCCCATATCTTCATGTTGCAGGTTAGTCTTCCCCATATCTTCATGTTGCAGGTTAGTCTTCCCCATATCTTCATATTGCAGGTTAGTGTTCCCCATATCTCCAGGTTAGTGTTCCCCATATCTTCATGTTACAGTTTAGTGTTCCCCATATCTTCATGTTGCAGGTTAGTCTTCCCCATATCTTCATGTTGCAGGTTAGTGTTCCCCATATCTTCATGTTGCAGGTTAGTGTTCACCATATCTTCATGTTGCAGGTTAGTGTTCCCCATATCTCCAGGTTAGTGTTCCCCATAACTCCAGGTTAGTGTTCCCCATATCTCCAGGTTAGTGATCCCCATATCTCCATGTTGCAGGTTAGTCTTCCCCATATCTCCATGTTGCAGGTTAGTCTTCCCCATATCTCCATGTTGCAGGTTAGTCTTCCCCATATCTTCATGTTGCAGGTTAGTGATCCCCATATCTCCAGGTTAGTGATCCCCATATCTCCCGGTTAGTGATCCCCATATCTCCCGGTTAGTGATCCCCATATCTCCAGGTTAGTGATCCCCATATCTCCAGGTTAGTGATCCCCATATCTCCAGGTTAGTGATCCCCATATCTCCAGGTTAGTGATCCCCATATCTCCAGGTTAGTGATCCCCATATCTCCAGGTTAGTGTTCCCCATATCTTCATGTTGCAGGTTAGTCTTCCCCATATCTTCATGTTGCAGGTTAGTGTTCCCCATATCTTCATATTGCAGGTTAGTGTTCCCCATATCTCCAGGTTAGTGTTCCCCATATCTTCATGTTACAGTTTAGTGTTCCCCATATCTTCATGTTGCAGGTTAGTCTTCCCCATATCTTCATGTTGCAGGTTAGTGTTCCCCATATCTTCATGTTGCAGGTTAGTGTTCACCATATCTTCATGTTGCAGGTTAGTGTTCCCCATATCTCCAGGTTAGTGTTCCCCATATTTCTGTGTTAGTTTTCCCCATATCTCTGTGTTAGTGTTCGCCATATCTCTGTGTTAGTGTTCCCCATATCTCCATGTTAGTGTTCCCCATATCTTCATGTTACAGGTTAGTGATCCCCATATCTCTGTGTTAGTGTTCCCCATATCTCTGTGTTAGTGTACCCCATATCTCCAGGTTAGTGTTCCCCATATCTCCAGGTTAGTGATCCCCATATCTCCAGGTTAGTGTTCCCCATATCTTCATGTTACAGGTTAGTGATCCCCATATCTCCATGTTCCAGGTTAGTGTTCCCCATATCTCCATGTTCCAGGTTAGTGTTCCCCATATCTCCATGTTGGAGGTTTGTCTTCCCCATATCTCCATGTTGCAGGTTAATGTTCCCCATATCTCCATTTTGCAGGTTAGTGTTCTCCATGTTGCAGGTTAGTGTTCCCCATATCTCCAGGTTAGTGTTCCCCATATCTCCAGGTTATTGTTCCCCATATCTCCAGGTTAGTGATCCCCATATCTCCAGGTTAGTGATCCCCATATCTCCAGGTTAGTGTTCCCCATATCTCCAGGTTAGTGTTCCCCATATCTCCAGGTTAGTGTTCCCCATATCCCCAGGTTAGTGATCCCCATATCTCCAGGATAGTGATCCCCATATCTCCAGGTTAGTGATCCCCATATCTCCAGGTTAGTGATCCCCATATCTCCAGGTTAGTGATCCCCATATCTCCAGGTTAGTGATCCCTATATCTCCAGGTTAGTGATCCCCACATCGCCAGGTTAGTGATCCCCATATCTCCAGGTTAGTGATCCCCATATCTCCAGGTTAGTGATCCCCATATCTCCAGGTTAGTGATCCCCATATTTCCAGGTTAGTGATCCCCATATCTCCCGGTTAGTGTACCCCATATCACCCGGTTAGTGTTCCCCATATCTCCCGGTTAGTGATCCCCATATCTCCAGGTTAGTGATCCCCATACCTCCAGGTTAGTGTTCCCCATATCTACAGGTTAGTGTTCCCCATATCCCCAGGTTAGTGATCCCCATATCTCCAGGTTAGTGATCCCCATATCTCCAGGTTAGTGATCCCCATATCTCCAGGTTAGTGATCCCCATATCTCCAGGTTAGTGATCCCCATATCTCCAGGTTAGTGATCCCCATATCTCCAGGTTAGTGATCCCCATATCGCCAGGTTAGTGATCCCCATATCTCCAGGTTAGTGATCCCCATATCTCCAGGTTAGTGATCCCCATATCTCCAGGTTAGTGTTCCCCATATCTCCAGGTTAGTGATTCCCATATCTCCAGGTTAGTGATCCCCATATCTCCAGGTTAGTGTTCCCCATATCTCCAGGTTAGTGATCCCCATATCTCCCGGTTAGTGTTCCCCATATCTCCAGGTTAGTGTTCCCCATATCTCCAGGTTAGTGTTCCCCATATCTCCAGGTTAGTGTTCTCCATGTTGCAGGTTAGTGTTCCCCATATCTCCAGGTTAGTGTTCCCCATATCTCCAGGTTAGTGTTCCCCATATCTCCAGGTTAGTGATCCCCATATCTCCAGGTTAGTGTTCCCCATATCTCTAGGTTAGTGTTCCCCATATCTCCAGGTTAGTGTTCCCCATATCTCCAGGTTAGTGTTCCCCATATCTCCAGGTTAGTGATCCCCATATCTCCAGGTTAGTGTTCCCCATATCTCCAGGTTAGTGTTCCCCATATCTCCAGGTTAGTGTTCTCCATGTTGCAGGTTAGTGTTCCCCATATCTCCAGGTTAGTGTTCCCCATATCTCCAGGTTAGTGTTCCCCATATCTCCAGGTTAGTGATCCCCATATCTCCAGGTTAGTGTTCCCCATATCTCTAGGTTAGTGATCCCCATATCTCCAGGTTAGTGATCCCCATATCTCCAGGTTAGTGATCCCCATATCTCCAGGTTAGTGATCCCCATATCTCCAGGTTAGTGATCCCCATATCGCCAGGTTAGTGATCCCCATATCTCCAGGTTAGTGATCCCCATATCTCCAGGTTAGTGATCCCCATATCTCCAGGTTAGTGTTCCCCATATCTCCAGGTTAGTGATTCCCATATCTCCAGGTTAGTGATCCCCATATCTCCAGGTTAGTGTTCCCCATATCTCCAGGTTAGTGATCCCCATATCTCCCGGTTAGTGTTCCCCATATCTCCAGGTTAGTGTTCCCCATATCTCCAGGTTAGTGTTCCCCATATCTCCAGGTTAGTGTTCTCCATGTTGCAGGTTAGTGTTCCCATATCTCCAGGTTAGTGTTCCCCATATCTCCAGGTTAGTGTTCCCCATATCTCCAGGTTAGTGATCCCCATATCTCCAGGTTAGTGTTCCCCATATCTCTAGGTTAGTGTTCCCCATATCTCCAGGTTAGTGTTCCCCATATCTCCAGGTTAGTGTTCCCCATATCTCCAGGTTAGTGATCCCCATATCTCCAGGTTAGTGTTCCCCATATCTCCAGGTTAGTGTTCCCCATATCTCCAGGTTAGTGTTCTCCATGTTGCAGGTTAGTGTTCCCCATATCTCCAGGTTAGTGTTCCCCATATCTCCAGGTTAGTGTTCCCCATATCTCCAGGTTAGTGATCCCCATATCTCCAGGTTAGTGTTCCCCATATCTCTAGGTTAGTGTTCCCCATATCTCCAGGTTAGTGTTCCCCATATCTCCAGGTTAGTGTTCCCCATATCTCCAGGTTAGTGATCCCCATATCTCCAGGTTAGTGTTCCCCATATCTCCAGGTTAGTGTTCCCCATATCTCCATGTTGCAGGTTAGTGTTCCCCATATCTTCATGTTCAAGGTTAGTGTTCCCCATATCTCCATGTTGCAGGTTAGTCTTCCCCATATCTCCATGTTGCAGGTTAGTCTTCCCCATATCTCCATGTTGCAGGTTAGTCTTCCCCATATCTCCATGTTGTAGGTTAGTCCTCCCCATAACTCCATGTTGCAGGTTAGTCTTCCCCATATCTCCATGTTGCAGGTTAGTCTTCCCCATATCTCCATGTTGCAGGTTAGTGTTCCCCATATCTCCAGGTTAGTGATCCCCATATCTCCAGGTTAGTGATCCCCATATCTCCAGGTTAGTGATCCCCATATCTCCAGGTTAGTGTTCCCCATAACTCCAGGTTAGTGTTCCCCATATCTCCAGGTTAGTGATCCCCATATCTCCATGTTGCAGGTTAGTCTTCCCCATATCTCCATGTTGCAGGTTAGTCTTCCCCATATCTCCATGTTGCAGGTTAGTCTTCCCCATATCTCCATGTTGCAGGTTAGTCTTCCCCATATCTCCATGTTGCAGGTTAGTCTTCCCATATCTCCATGTTGCAGGTTAGTCTTCCCCATATCTCCATGTTGCAGGTTAGTCTTCCCCATATCTCCATGTTGCAGGTTAGTGTTCCCCATATCTCCAGGTTAGTGTTCCCCATATCTCCAGGTTATTGTTCCCCATATCTCCAGGTTAGTGATCCCCATATCTCCAGGTTAGTGATCCCCATATCTCCAGGTTAGTGTTCCCCATATCTCCAGGTTAGTGTTCCCCATATCTCCAGGTTAGTGTTCCCCATATCCCCAGGTTAGTGATCCCCATATCTCCAGGATAGTGATCCCCATATCTCCAGGTTAGTGATCCCCATATCTCCAGGTTAGTGATCCCCATATCTCCAGGTTAGTGATCCCCATATCTCCAGGTTAGTGATCCCCATATCTCCAGGTTAGTGATCCCTATATCTCCAGGTTAGTGATCCCCACATCGCCAGGTTAGTGATCCCCATATCTCCAGGTTAGTGATCCCCATATCTCCAGGTTAGTGATCCCCATATCTCCAGGTTAGTGATCCCCATATTTCCAGGTTAGTGATCCCCGTATCTCCCGGTTAGTGTACCCCATATCACCCGGTTAGTGTTCCCCATATCTCCCGGATAGTGATCCCCATATCTCCAGGTTAGTGATCCCCATATCTCCAGGTTAGTGATCCCCATATCTCCAGGTTAGTGTTCCCCATATCTCCAGGTTAGTGATTCCCATATCTCCAGGTTAGTGATCCCCATATCTCCAGGTTAGTGATCCCCATATCTCCAGGTTAGTGATCCCCATATCTCCAGGTTAGTGATCCCCATATCTCCCGGTTAGTGTTCCCCATATCTCCAGGTTAGTGTTCCCCATATCTCCAGGTTAGTGTTCCCCATATCTCCAGGTTAGTGTTCTCCATGTTGCAGGTTAGTGTTCCCCATATCTCCAGGTTAGTGTTCCCCATATCTCCAGGTTAGTGTTCCCCATATCTCCAGGTTAGTGATCCCCATATCTCCAGGTTAGTGTTCCCCATATCTCTAGGTTAGTGTTCCCCATATCTCCAGGTTAGTGTTCCCCATATCTCCAGGTTAGTGTTCCCCATATCTCCAGGTTAGTGATCCCCATATCTCCAGGTTAGTGTTCCCCATATCTCCAGGTTAGTGTTCCCCATATCTCCAGATTAGTGTTCTCCATGTTGCAGGTTAGTGTTCCCCATATCTCCAGGTTAGTGTTCCCCATATCTCCAGGTTAGTGTTCCCCATATCTCCAGGTTAGTGATCCCCATATCTCCAGGTTAGTGTTCCCCATATCTCTAGGTTAGTGTTCCCCATATCTCCAGGTTAGTGTTCCCCATATCTCCAGGTTAGTGTTCCCCATATCTCCAGGTTAGTGATCCCCATATCTCCAGGTTAGTGTTCCCCATATCTCCAGGTTAGTGTTCCCCATATCTCCATGTTGCAGGTTAGTGTTCCCCATATCTTCATGTTCAAGGTTAGTGTTCCCCATATCTCCATGTTGCAGGTTAGTCTTCCCCATATCTCCATGTTGCAGGTTAGTCTTCCCCATATCTCCATGTTGCAGGTTAGTCTTCCCCATATCTCCATGTTGCAGGTTAGTCTTCCCCATATCTCCATGTTGCAGGTTAGTGTTCCCCATATCTCCAGGTTAGTGATCCCCATATCTCCAGGTTAGTGATCCCCATATCTCCAGGTTAGTGATCCCCATATCTCCAGGTTAGTGTTCCCCATAACTCCAGGTTAGTGTTCCCCATATCTCCAGGTTAGTGATCCCCATATCTCCATGTTGCAGGTTAGTCTTCCCCATATCTCCATGTTGCAGGTTAGTCTTCCCCATATCTCCATGTTGCAGGTTAGTCTTCCCCATATCTCCATGTTGCAGGTTAGTCTTCCCCATATCTCCATGTTGCAGGTTAGTCTTCCCCATATCTCCATGTTGCAGGTTAGTCTTCCACATATCTCCATGTTGCAGGTTAGTCTTCCCCATATCTCCAGGTTAGTCTTCCCCATATCTCCAGGTTAGTGATCCCCATATCTCCAGGTTAGTGATCCCCATATCTCCAGGTTAGTGATCCCCATATCTCCCGGTTAGTGATCCCCATATCTCCATGTTGCAGGTTAGTCTTCCCCATATCTCCATGTTGCAGGTTAGTCTTCCCCATATCTCCATGTTGCAGGGTAGTGATCCCCATATTTCCCGGTTAGTGTTCCCCATATCTCCAGGTTAGTGTTCCCCATATCTTCATGTTCCAGGTTTGTGTTTCCCATATCTCCATATTCCAGGTTCGTCTTACCCATATCTTCATGTTGCAGGTTAGTGTTCCCCATATCTTCATGTTGCAGGTTAGTGTTCCCCATATCTCCAGGTTAGTGATCCCCATATCTCCAGGTTAGTGATCCCCATATCTCCAGGTTAGTGATCCCCATATCTCCCGGTTAGTGTTCCCCATATCTCCATGTTGCAGGTTAGTCTTCCCCATATCTCCATGTTGCAGGTTAGTCTTCCCCATATCTCCATGTTGCAGGTTAGTGTTCCCCATATCTTCATGTTGCAGGTTAGTGTTCACCATATCTTCATGTTGCAGGTTAGTGTTCCCCATATCTCCAGGTTAGTGTTCCCCATATTTCTGTGTTAGTGTTCCCCATATCTCTGTGTTAGTGTTCGCCATATCTCTGTGTTAGTGTTCCCCATATCTCCAGGTTAGTGTTCCCCATATCTTCATGTTACAGGTTAGTGATCCCCATATCTCTGTGTTAGTGTTCCCCATATCTCTGTGTAGTGTTCCCCATATCTCCAGGTTAGTGTTCCCCATATCTCCAGGTTAGTGATCCCCATATCTCCAGGTTAGTGATCCCCATATCTCCAGGTTAGTGATCCCCATATCTCCAGGTTAGTGATCCCATATCTCCAGGTTAGTGATCCCCGAATCTCCAGGTAAGTGATCCCCATATCTCCAGGTTAGTGTTCCCCATATCTCCCGGTTAGTGATCCCCATATATCCAGGTTAGTGTTCCCCATATCTTCATGTTGCAGGTAAGTGTTCCCCATATCTCCAGGTTAGTGTTCCCCATATCTTCATGTTACAGGTTAGTGATCCCCATATCTCCAGGTTAGTGATCCCCATATCTACAGGTTAGTGATCACCATATCTCCAGGTTAGTGTTCCCCATATCTCCAGGTTAGTGATCCCCATATCTCCAGGTTAGTGTTCCCCATATCTCCAGGTTAGTGATCCCCATATCTCCAGGTTAGTTATCCCCATATCTCCAGGTTAGTGATCCCCATATCTCCCGGTTAGTGTTCCCCATATCTCCCGGTTAGTGATCCCCATATTTCTGTGTTAGTGTTCCCCATATTTCTGTGTTAGTGTTCCCCATATTTCTGTGTTAGTGTTCCCCATATCTCCAGGTTAATGTTCCCCATATCTCCAGGTTAGTGATCCCCATATCTCCAGGTTAGTGATCCCCATATCTCCAGGTTAGTGATCCCCATATCTCCCGGTTAGTGTTCCCCATATCTCCCGGTTAGTGATCCCCATATCTCCAGGTTAGTGTTCCCCATATCTTCATGTTGCAGGTTAGTGTTCCCCATATCTTCATGTTGCAGGTAAGTGTTCCCCATATCTCCAGGTTAGTGTTCCCCATATCTTCATGTTGCAGGTTAGTGATCCCCATATCTCCAGGTTAGTGATCCCCATATCTCCCGGTTAGTGATCCCCATATCTCCAGGTTAGTGATCCCCATATCTCCAGGTTAGTGATCCCCATATCTCCAGGTTAGTGATCCCCATATCTCCAGGTTGGTGATCCCCATATCTCCAGGTTAGTGATCCCCATATCTCCAGGTTAGTGTTCCCCATATCTTCATGTTGCAGGTTAGTCTTCCCCATATCTTCATGTTGCAGGTTAGTGTTCCCCATATCTTCATATTGCAGGTTAGTGTTCCCCATATCTCCAGGTTAGTGTTCCCCATATCTTCATGTTACAGTTTAGTGTTCCCCATATCTTCATGGTGCAGGTTAGTCTTCCCCATATCTTCATGTTGCAGGTTAGTGTTCCCCATATCTTCATGTTGCAGGTTAGTGTTCACCATATCTTCATGTTGCAGGTTAGTGTTCCCCATATTTCTGTGTTAGTGTTCCCCATATCTCTGTGTTATTGCGCCATATCTCTGTGTTAGTGTTCCCCATATCTCCAGGTTAGTGTTCCCCATATCTTCATGTTACAGGTTAGTGATCCCCATATCTCTGTGTTAGTGTTCCCCATATCTCTGTGTTAGTGTTCCCCATATCTCCAGGTTAGTGTTCCCCATATCTCCAGGTTAGTGATCCCCATATCTCCAGGTTAGTGTTCCCCATATCTCCAGGTTAGTGTTCCCCATATCTCCATGTTCCAGGTTAGTGTTCCCCATATCTCCATGTTCCAGGTTAGTGTTCCCCATATCTCCATGTTGGAGGTTAGTCTTCCCCATATCTCCATGTTGCAGGTTAATGTTCCCCATATCTCCATTTTGCAGGTTAGTGTTCTCCATGTTGCAGGTTAGTGTTCCCCATATCTCCAGGTTAGTGTTCCCCATATCTCCAGGTTATTGTTCCCCATATCTCCAGGTTATTGTTCCCCATATCTCCAGGTTAGTGATCCCCATATCTCCAGGTTAGTGATCCCCATATCTCCAGGTTAGTGTTCCCCATATCTCCCGGTTAGTGTTCCCCATATCTCCAGGTTAGTGATCCCCATATCTCCAGGTTAGTGATCCCCATATCTCCAGGTTAGTGATCCCCATATTTCCAGGTTAGTGATCCCCATATCTCCCGGTTAGTGTACCCCATATCTCCCGGTTAGTATTCCCCATATCTCCCGGTTAGTGATCCCCATATCTCCAGGTTAGTGATCCCCATACCTCCAGGTTAGTGTTCCCCATATCTACAGGTTAGTGTTCCCCATATCCCCAGGTTAGTGATCCCCATATCTCCAGGTTAGTGATCCCCATATCTCCAGGTTAGTGATCCCCATATCTCCAGGTTAGTGATCCCCATATCTCCAGGTTAGTGTTCCCCATATCTCCATGTTGGAGGTTAGTCTTCCCCATATCTCCATGTTGCAGGTTAATGTTCCCCATATCTCCATTTTGCAGGTTAGTGTTCTCCATGTTGCAGGTTAGTGTTCCCCATATCTCCAGGTTAGTGTTCCCCATATCTCCAGGTTATTGTTCCCCATATCTCCAGGTTATTGTTCCCCATATCTCCAGGTTAGTGATCCCCATATCTCCAGGTTAGTGATCCCCATATCTCCAGGTTAGTGTTCCCCATATCTCCCGGTTAGTGTTCCCCATATCTCCAGGTTAGTGATCCCCATATCTCCAGGTTAGTGATCCCCATATCTCCAGGTTAGTGATCCCCATATTTCCAGGTTAGTGATCCCCATATCTCCCGGTTAGTGTACCCCATATCTCCCGGTTAGTATTCCCCATATCTCCCGGTTAGTGATCCCCATATCTCCAGGTTAGTGATCCCCATACCTCCAGGTTAGTGTTCCCCATATCTACAGGTTAGTGTTCCCCATATCCCCAGGTTAGTGATCCCCATATCTCCAGGTTAGTGATCCCCATATCTCCAGGTTAGTGATCCCCATATATCCAGGTTAGTGATCCCCATATCTCCAGGTTAGCGGTCCCCATATCTCCAGGTTAGTGATCCCCATATCTCCAGGTTAGTGATCCCCATATCTCCAGGTTAGTGATCCCCTTATCGCCAGGTTAGTGATCCCCATATCTCCAGGTTAGTGATCCCCATATCTCCAGGTTAGTGATCCCCATATCTCCAGGTTAGTGTTCCCCATATCTCCAGGTTAGTGATTCCCATATCTCCAGGTTAGTGATCCCCATATCTCCAGGTTAGTGTTCCCCATATCTCCAGGTTAGTGATCCCCATATCTCCCGGTTAGTGTTCCCCATATCTCCAGGTTAGTGTTCCCCATATCTCCAGGTTAGTGTTCCCCATATCTCCAGGTTAGTGTTCCCCATATCTCCAGGTTAGTGTTCCCCATATCTCCAGGTTAGTGATCCCCATATCTCCAGGTTAGTGTTCCCCATATCTCTAGGTTAGTGTTCCCCATATCTCCATGTTGCAGGTTAGTGTTCCCCATATCTTCATGTTCAAGGTTAGTGTTCCCCATATCTCCATGTTGCAGGTTAGTCTTCCCCATATCTCCATGTTGCAGGTTAGTCTTCCCCATTTCTCCATGTTGCAGGTTAGTCTTCCCCATATCTCCATGTTGCAGGTTAGTCTTCCCCATATCTCCATGTTGCAGGTTAGTCTTCCCCATATCTCCATGTTGCAGGTTAGTCTTCCCCATATCTCCATGTTGCAGGTTAGTCTTCCCCATATCTCCAGGTTAGTCTTCCCCATATCTCCAGGTTAGTGATCCCCATATCTCCAGGTTAGTGATCCCCATATCTCCAGGTTAGTGATCCCCATATCTCCAGGTTAGTGATCCCCATATCTCCCGGTTAGTGTTCCCCATATCTCCATGTTGCAGGTTAGTCTTCCCCATATCTCCATGTTGCAGGTTAGTGATCCCCATATCTCCCGGTTAGTGTTCCCCATATCTCCAGGTTAGTGTTCCCCATATCTCCAGGTTAGTGTTCCCCATATCTTCATGTTCCAGGTTTGTGTTTCCCATATCTCCATATTCCAGGTTCGTCTTACCCATATCTTCATGTTGCAGGTTAGTGTTCCCCATATCTTCATGTTGCAGGTTAGTGTTCCCCATATCTTCATGTTGCAGGTTAGTGTTCCCCATATCTCCAGGTTAGTGTTCCCCATATCTCCAGGTTAGTGATCCCCATATCTCCAGGTTAGTGATCCCCATATCTCCCGGTTAGTGTTCCCCATACCTCCATGTTGCAGGTTAGTCTTCCCCATATCTCCATGTTGCAGGTTAGTCTTCCCCATATCTCCATGTTGCAGGTTAGTGTTCCCCATATCTTCAGGTTAGTGATCCCCATATCTCCAGGTTAGTGATCCCCATATCTCCAGGTTGGTGATCCCCATGTTGGTGATCCCCATATCTCCAGGTTAGTGATCCCCATATCTCCAGGTTAGTGATCCCCATATCTCCAGGTTAGTGATCCCCATATCTCCAGGTTGGTGATCCCCATATCTCCAGGTTAGTGTTCCCCATATCTCCAGGTTAGTGTTCCCCATATCTTCATGTTACAGTTTAGTGTTCCCCATATCTTCATGTTGCAGGTTAGTCTTCCCCATATCTTCATGTTGCAGGTTAGTGTTCCCCATATCTTCATGTTGCAGGTTAGTGTTCACCATATCTTCATGTTGCAGGTTAGTGTTCCCCATATCTCCAGGTTAGTGTTCCCCATATTTCTGTGTTAGTGTTCCCCATATCTCTGTGTTAGTGTTCGCCATATCTCTGTGTTAGTGTTCCCCATATCTCCAGGTTAGTGTTCCCCATATCTTCATGTTACAGGTTAGTGATCCCCATATCTCTGTGTTAGTGTTCCCCATATCTCTGTGTTAGTGTTCCCCATATCTCCAGGTTAGTGTTCCCCATATCTCCAGGTTAGTGATCCCCATATCTCCAGGTTAGTGTTCCCCATATCTCCAGGTTAGTGTTCCCCATATCTCCATGTTCCAGGTTAGTGTTCCCCATATCTCCATGTTCCAGGTTAGTGTTCCCCATATCTCCATGTTGGAGGTTAGTCTTCCCCATATCTCCATGTTGCAGGTTAATGTTCCCCATATCTCCATTTTGCAGGTTAGTGTTCTCCATGTTGCAGGTTAGTGTTCCCCATATCTCCAGGTTATTGTTCCCCATATCTCCAGGTTAGTGATCCCCATATCTCCAGGTGAGTGATCCCCATATCTCCAGGTTAGTGTTCCCCATATCTCCAGGTTAGTGTTCCCCATATCTCCAGGTTAGTGTTCCCCATATCCCCAGGTTAGTGATCCCCATATCTCCAGGATAGTGATCCCCATATCTCCAGGTTAGTGATCCACATATCTCCAGGTTAGTGATCCCCATATCTCCAGGTTAGTGATCCCCATATCTCCAGGTTAGTGATCCCTATATCTCCAGGTTAGTGATCCCCATATCTCCAGGTTAGTGATCCCCATATTTCCAGGTTAGTGATCCCCATATCTCCCGGTTAGTGTACCCCATATCTCCCGGTTAGTGTTCCCCATATCTCCCGGTTAGTGATCCCCATATCTCCAGGTTAGTGATCCCCATACCTCCAGGTTAGTGTTCCCCATATCTACAGGTTAGTGTTCCCCATATCCCCAGGTTAGTGATCCCCATATCTCCAGGTTAGTGATCCCCATATCTCCAGGTTAGTGATCCCCATATCTCCAGGTTAGTGATCCCCATATCTCCAGGTTAGTGATCCCCATATCTCCAGGTTAGTGATCCCCATATCTCCAGGTTTGTGATCCCCATATCGCCAGGTTAGTGATCCCCTTATCGCCAGGTTAGTGATCCCCATATCTCCAGGTTAGTGATCCCCATATCTCCAGGTTAGTGATCCCCATATCTCCAGGTTAGTGATTCCCATATCTCCAGGTTAGTGATCCCCATATCTCCAGGTTAGTGTTCCCCATATCTCCAGGTTAGTGATCCCCATATCTCCCGGTTAGTGTTCCCCATATCTCCAGGTTAGTGTTCCCCATATCTCCAGGTTAGTGTTCCCCATATCTCCAGGTTAGTGTTCTCCATGTTGCAGGTTAGTGTTCCCCATATCTCCAGGTTAGTGTTCCCCATATCTCCAGGTTAGTGTTCCCCATATCTCCAGGTTAGTGATCCCCATATCTCCAGGTTAGTGTTCCCCCATATCTCTAGGTTAGTGTTCCCCATATCTCCAGGTTAGTGTTCCCCATATCTCCAGGTTAGTGTTCCCCATATCTCCAGGTTAGTGATCCCCATATCTCCAGGTTAGTGTTCCCCATATCTCCAGGTTAGTGTTCCCCATATCTCCATGTTGCAGGTTAGTGTTCCCCATATCTTCATGTTCAAGGTTAGTGTTCCCCATATCTCCATGTTGCAGGTTAGTCTTCCCCATATCTCCATGTTGCAGGTTAGTCTTCCCCATATCTCCATGTTGCAGGTTAGTCTTCCCCATATCTCCATGTTGCAGGTTAGTCTTCCCCATATCTCCATGTTGCAGGTTAGTCTTCCCCATATCTCCATGTTGCAGGTTAGTCTTCCCCATATCTCCATGTTGCAGGTTAGTCTTCCCCATATCTCCAGGTTAGTCTTCCCCATATCTCCAGGTTAGTGATCCCCATATCTCCAGGTTAGTGATCCCCATATCTCCAGGTTAGTGATCCCCATATCTCCCGGTTAGTGTTCCCCATATCTCCATGTTGCAGGTTAGTCTTCCCCATATCTCCATGTTGCAGGTTAGTCTTCCCCATATCTCCATGTTGCAGGTTAGTGATCCCCATATCTCCCGGTTAGTGTTCCCCATATCTCCAGGTTAGTGTTCCCCATATCTCCAGGTTAGTGTTCCCCATATCTTCATGTTCCAGGTTTGTGTTTCCCATATGTCCATATTCCAGGTTCGTCTTACCCATATCTTCATGTTGCAGGTTAGTGTTCCCCATATCTCCAGGTTAGTGATTCCCATATCTCCAGGTTAGTGATCCCCATATCTCCAGGTTAGTGTTCCCCATATCTCCAGGTTAGTGATCCCCATATCTCCCGGTTAGTGTTCCCCATATCTCCAGGTTAGTGTTCCCCATATCTCCAGGTTAGTGTTCCCCATATCTCCAGGTTAGTGTTCTCCATGTTGCAGGTTAGTGTTCCCCATATCTCCAGGTTAGTGTTCCCCATATCTCCAGGTTAGTGTTCCCCATATCTCCAGGTTAGTGATCCCCATATCTCCAGGTTAGTGTTCCCCATATCTCTAGGTTAGTGTTCCCCATATCTCCAGGTTAGTGTTCCCCATATCTCCAGGTTAGTGATCCCCATATCTCCAGGTTAGTGATCCCCATATCTCCAGGTTAGTGTTCCCCATATCTCCAGGTTAGTGTTCCCCATATCTCCATGTTGCAGGTTAGTGTTCCCCATATCTTCATGTTCAAGGTTAGTTTTCCCCATATCTCCATGTTGCAGGTTAGTCTTCCCCATATCTCCATGTTGCAGGTTAGTCTTCCCCATATCTCCATGTTGCAGGTTAGTCTTCCCCATATCTCCATGTTGCAGGTTAGTCTTCCCCATATCTCCATGTTGCAGGTTAGTCCTCCCCATAACTCCATGTTGCAGGTTAGTCTTCCCCATATCTCCATGTTGCAGGTTAGTCTTCCCCATATCTCCATGTTGCAGGTTAGTGTTCCCCATATCTCCAGGTTATTGTTCCCCATATCTCCAGGTTAGTGATCCCCATATCTCCAGGTGAGTGATCCCCATATCTCCAGGTTAGTGTTCCCCATATCTCCAGGTTAGTGTTCCCCATATCTCCAGGTTAGTGTTCCCCATATCCCCAGGTTAGTGATCCCCATATCTCCAGGATAGTGATCCCCATATCTCCAGGTTAGTGATCCACATATCTCCAGGTTAGTGATCCCCATATCTCCAGGTTAGTGATCCCCATATCTCCAGGTTAGTGATCCCTATATCTCCAGGTTAGTGATCCCCACATCTCCAGGTTAGTGATCCCCATATTTCCAGGTTAGTGATCCCCTTATCTCCCGGTTAGTGTACCCCATATCTCCCGGTTAGTGTTCCCCATATCTCCCGGTTAGTGATCCCCATATCTCCAGGTTAGTGATCCCCATACCTCCAGGTTAGTGTTCCCCATATCTACAGGTTAGTGTTCCCCATATCCCCAGGTTAGTGATCCCCATATCTCCAGGTTAGTGATCCCCATATCTCCAGGTTAGTGATCCCCATATCTCCAGGTTAGTGATCCCCATATCTCCAGGTTAGTGATCCCCATATCTCCAGGTTAGTGATCCCCATATCTCCAGGTTAGTGATCCCCATATCTCCAGGTTAGTGATCCCCATATCTCCAGGTTTGTGATCCCCATATCGCCAGGTTAGTGATCCCCTTATCGCCAGGTTAGTGATCCCCATATCTCCAGGTTAGTGATCCCATATCTCCAGGTTAGTGATCCCCATATCTCCAGGTTAGTGTTCCCCATATCTCCAGGTTAGTGATTCCCATATCTCCAGGTTAGTGATCCCCATATCTCCAGGTTAGTGTTCCCCATATCTCCAGGTTAGTGATCCCCATATCTCCCGGTTAGTGTTCCCCATATCTCCAGGTTAGTGTTCCCCATATCTCCAGGTTAGTGTTCCCCATATCTCCAGGTTAGTGTTCTCCATGTTGCAGGTTAGTGTTCCCCATATCTCCAGGTTAGTGTTCCCCATATCTCCAGGTTAGTGTTCCCATATCTCCAGGTTAGTGATCCCCATATCTCCAGGTTAGTGTTCCCCATATCTCTAGGTTAGTGTTCCCCATATCTCCAGGTTAGTGTTCCCCATATCTCCAGGTTAGTGTTCCCCATATCTCCAGGTTAGTGATCCCCATATCTCCAGGTTAGTGTTCCCCATATCTCCAGGTTAGTGTTCCCCATATCTCCATGTTGCAGGTTAGTGTTCCCCATATCTTCATGTTCAAGGTTAGTGTTCCCCATATCTCCATGTTGCAGGTTAGTCTTCCCCATATCTCCATGTTGCAGGTTAGTCTTCCCCATATCTCCATGTTGCAGGTTAGTCTTCCCCATATCTCCATGTTGCAGGTTAGTCTTCCCCATATCTCCATGTTGCAGGTTAGTCTTCCCCATATCTCCATGTTGCAGGTTAGTCTTCCCCATATCTCCATGTTGCAGGTTAGTCTTCCCCATATCTCCAGGTTAGTCTTCCCCATATCTCCAGGTTAGTGATCCCCATATCTCCAGGTTAGTGATCCCCATATCTCCAGGTTAGTGATCCCCATATCTCCCGGTTAGTGTTCCCCATATCTCCATGTTGCAGGTTAGTCTTCCCCATATCTCCATGTTGCAGGTTAGTCTTCCCCATATCTCCATGTTGCAGGTTAGTGATCCCCATATCTCCCGGTTAGTGTTCCCCATATCTCCAGGTTAGTGTTCCCCATATCTCCAGGTTAGTGTTCCCCATATCTTCATGTTCCAGGTTTGTGTTTCCCATATGTCCATATTCCAGGTTCGTCTTACCCATATCTTCATGTTGCAGGTTAGTGTTCCCCATATCTCCAGGTTAGTGATTCCCATATCTCCAGGTTAGTGATCCCCATATCTCCAGGTTAGTGTTCCCCATATCTCCAGGTTAGTGATCCCCATATCTCCCGGTTAGTGTTCCCCATATCTCCAGGTTAGTGTTCCCCATATCTCCAGGTTAGTGTTCCCCATATCTCCAGGTTAGTGTTCTCCATGTTGCAGGTTAGTGTTCCCCATATCTCCAGGTTAGTGTTCCCCATATCTCCAGGTTAGTGTTCCCCATATCTCCAGGTTAGTGATCCCCATATCTCCAGGTTAGTGTTCCCCATATCTCCAGGTTAGTGTTCCCCATATCTCCAGGTTAGTGTTCCCCATATCTCCAGGTTAGTGTTCTCCATGTTGCAGGTTAGTGTTCCCCATATCTCCAGGTTAGTGTTCCCCATATCTCCAGGTTAGTGTTCCCCATATCTCCAGGTTAGTGATCCCCATATCTCCAGGTTAGTGTTCCCCATATCTCCAGGTTAGTGTTCCCCATATCTCCATGTTGCAGGTTAGTGTTCCCCATATCTTCATGTTCAAGGTTAGTTTTCCCCATATCTCCATGTTGCAGGTTAGTCTTCCCCATATCTCCATGTTGCAGGTTAGTCTTCCCCATATCTCCATGTTGCAGGTTAGTCTTCCCCATATCTCCATGTTGCAGGTTAGTCTTCCCCATATCTCCATGTTGCAGGTTAGTCCTCCCCATAACTCCATGTTGCAGGTTAGTCTTCCCCATATCTCCATGTTGCAGGTTAGTCTTCCCCATATCTCCATGTTGCAGGTTAGTGTTCCCCATATCTCCAGGTTAGTGATCCCCATATCTCCAGGTTAGTGATCCCCATATCTCCAGGTTAGTGTTCCCCATAACTCCAGGTTAGTGTTCCCCATATCTCCAGGTTAGTGATCCCCATATCTCCATGTTGCAGGTTAGTCTTCCCCATATCTCCATGTTGCAGGTTAGTCTTCCCCATATCTCCAGGTTAGTGATCCCCATATCTCCAGGTTAGTGATCCCCATATCTCCAGGTTAGTGATCCCCATATCTCCCGGTTAGTGTTCCCCATATCTCCATGTTGCAGGTTAGTCTTCCCCATATCTCCATGTTGCAGGTTAGTCTTCCCCATATCTCCATGTTGCAGGTTAGTGTTCCCCATATCTTCATGTTGCAGGTTAGTGTTCACCATATCTTCATGTTGCAGGTTAGTGTTCCCCATATCTCCAGGTTAGTGTTCCCCATATTTCCGTGTTAGTGTTCCCCATATCTCTGTGTTAGTGTTCGCCATATCTCTGTGTTAGTGTTCCCCATATCTCCAGGTTAGTGTTCCCCATATCTTCATTTTACAGGTTAGTGATCCCCATATCTCTGTGTTAGTGTTCCCCATATCTCTGTATTAGTGTTCCCCATATCTCCAGGTTAGTGTTCCCCATATCTCCAGGTTAGTGATCCCCATATCTCCAGGTTAGTGTTCCCCATATCTCCAGGTTAGTGTTCCCCATATCTCCATGTTCCAGGTTAGTGTTCCCCATATCTCCATGTTCCAGGTTAGTGTTCCCCATATCTCCATGTTGGAGGTTAGTCTTCCCCATATCTCCATGTTGCAGGTTAATGTTCCCTATATCTCCATTTTGCAGGTTAGTGTTCTCCATGTTGCAGGTTAGTGTTCCCCATATCTCCAGGTTAGTGTTCCCCATATCTCCAGGTTATTGTTCCCCATATCTCCAGGTTAGTGATCCCCATATCTCCAGGTTAGTGATCCCCATATCTCCAGGTTAGTGTTCCCCATATCTCCAGGTTAGTGTTCCCCATATCTCCAGGTTAGTGTTCCCCATATCCCCAGGTTAGTGATCCCCATATCTCCAGGATAGTGATCCCCATATCTCCAAGTTAGTGATCCCCATATCTCCAGGTTAGTGATCCCCATATCTCCAGGTTAGTGATCCCTATATCTCCAGGTTAGTGATCCCCACATCGCCAGGTTAGTGTTCCCCATATCTCCAGGTTTGTGATCCCCATATCTCCAGGTTAGTGATCCCCATATCTCCAGGTTAGTGATCCCCATATTTCCAGGTTAGTGATCCCCATATCTCCCGGTTAGTGTACCCCATATCTCCCGGCTAGTGTTCCCCATATCTCCCGGTTAGTGATCCCCATATCTCCAGGTTAGTGATCCCCATACCTCCAGGTTAGTGTTCCCCATATCTACAGGTTAGTGTTCCCCATATCCCCAGGTTAGTGATCCCCATATCCCCAGGTTAGTGATCCCCATATCTCCAGGTTAGTGATCCCCATATCTCCAGGTTAGTGATCCCCATATCTCCGGGTTAGTGATCCCCATATCTCCAGGTTAGTGATCCCCACATCTCCAGGTTAGTGATCCCCATATCTCCAGGTTAGTGATCCCCATATCTCCAGGTTAGTGATCCCCATATCGCCAGGTTAGTGATCCCCATATCTCCAGGTTAGTGATCCCCATATCTCCAGGTTAGTGATCCCCATATCTCCAGGTTAGTGTTCCCCATATCTCCAGGTTAGTGATTCCCATATCTCCAGGTTAGTGATCCCCATATCTCCAGGTTAGTGTTCCCCATATCTCCAGGTTAGTGATCCCCATATCTCCCGGTTAGTGTTCCCCATATCTCCAGGTTAGTGTTCC
Source organism: Oncorhynchus kisutch (assembly GCF_002021735.2). Classification (NCBI taxonomy): domain Eukaryota; kingdom Metazoa; phylum Chordata; class Actinopteri; order Salmoniformes; family Salmonidae; genus Oncorhynchus; species Oncorhynchus kisutch. Next base: position 55,490,383 of record NC_034180.2, read on the forward strand.
CCATATCTCCAGGTTAGTGTTCCCCATATCTCCAGGTTAGTGTTCTCCATGTTGCAGGTTAGTGTTCCCCATATCTCCAGGTTAGTGTTCCCCATATCTCCAGGTTAGTGTTCCCCATATCTCCAGGTTAGTGATCCCCATATCTCCAGGTTAGTGTTCCCCATATCTCTAGGTTAGTGTTCCCCATATCTCCAGGTTAGTGTTCCCCATATCTCCAGGTTAGTGATCCCCATATCTCCAGGTTAGTGATCCCCATATCTCCAGGTTAGTGTTCCCCATATCTCCAGGTTAGTGTTCCCCATATCTCCATGTTGCAGGTTAGTGTTCCCCATATCTTCATGTTCAAGGTTAGTTTTCCCCATATCTCCATGTTGCAGGTTAGTCTTCCCCATATCTCCATGTTGCAGGTTAGTCTTCCCCATATCTCCATGTTGCAGGTTAGTCTTCCCCATATCTCCATGTTGCAGGTTAGTCTTCCCCATATCTCCATGTTGCAGGTTAGTCCTCCCCATAACTCCATGTTGCAGGTTAGTCTTCCCCATATCTCCATGTTGCAGGTTAGTCTTCCCCATATCTCCATGTTGCAGGTTAGTGTTCCCCATATCTCCAGGTTAGTGATCCCCATATCTCCAGGTTAGTGATCCCCATATCTCCAGGTTAGTGTTCCCCATAACTCCAGGTTAGTGTTCCCCATATCTCCAGGTTAGTGATCCCCATATCTCCATGTTGCAGGTTAGTCTTCCCCATATCTCCATGTTGCAGGTTAGTCTTCCCCATATCTCCAGGTTAGTGATCCCCATATCTCCAGGTTAGTGATCCCCATATCTCCAGGTTAGTGATCCCCATATCTCCCGGTTAGTGTTCCCCATATCTCCATGTTGCAGGTTAGTCTTCCCCATATCTCCATGTTGCAGGTTAGTCTTCCCCATATCTCCATGTTGCAGGTTAGTGTTCCCCATATCTTCATGTTGCAGGTTAGTGTTCACCATATCTTCATGTTGCAGGTTAGTGTTCCCCATATCTCCAGGTTAGTGTTCCCCATATTTCCGTGTTAGTGTTCCCCATATCTCTGTGTTAGTGTTCGCCATATCTCTGTGTTAGTGTTCCCCATATCTCCAGGTTAGTGTTCCCCATATCTTCATTTTACAGGTTAGTGATCCCCATATCTCTGTGTTAGTGTTCCCCATATCTCTGTGTTAGTGTTCCCCATATCTCCAGGTTAGTGTTCCCCATATCTCCAGGTTAGTGATCCCCATATCTCCAGGTTAGTGTTCCCCATATCTCCAGGTTAGTGTTCCCCATATCTCCATGTTCCAGGTTAGTGTTCCCCATATCTCCATGTTCCAGGTTAGTGTTCCCCATATCTCCATGTTGGAGGTTAGTCTTCCCCATATCTCCATGTTGCAGGTTAATGTTCCCTATATCTCCATTTTGCAGGTTAGTGTTCTCCATGTTGCAGGTTAGTGTTCCCCATATCTCCAGGTTAGTGTTCCCCATATCTCCAGGTTATTGTTCCCCATATCTCCAGGTTAGTGATCCCCATATCTCCAGGTTAGTGATCCCCATATCTCCAGGTTAGTGTTCCCCATATCTCCAGGTTAGTGTTCCCCATATCTCCAGGTTAGTGTTCCCCATATCCCCAGGTTAGTGATCCCCATATCTCCAGGATAGTGATCCCCATATCTCCAGGTTAGTGATCCCCATATCTCCAGGTTAGTGATCCCCATATCTCCAGGTTAGTGATCCCTATATCTCCAGGTTAGTGATCCCCACATCGCCAGGTTAGTGATCCCCATATCTCCAGGTTTGTGATCCCCATATCTCCAGGTTAGTGATCCCCATATCTCCAGGTTAGTGATCCCCATATTTCCAGGTTAGTGATCCCCATATCTCCCGGTTAGTGTACCCCATATCTCCCGGCTAGTGTTCCCCATATCTCCCGGTTAGTGATCCCCATATCTCCAGGTTAGTGATCCCCATACCTCCAGGTTAGTGTTCCCCATATCTACAGGTTAGTGTTCCCCATATCCCCAGGTTAGTGATCCCCATATCCCCAGGTTAGCGATCCCCATATCTCCAGGTTAGTGATCCCCATATCTCCAGGTTAGTGATCCCCATATCTCCGGGTTAGTGATCCCCATATCTCCAGGTTAGTGATCCCCACATCTCCAGGTTAGTGATCCCCATATCTCCAGGTTAGTGATCCCCATATCTCCAGGTTAGTGATCCCCATATCGCCAGGTTAGTGATCCCCATATCTCCAGGTTAGTGATCCCCATATCTCCAGGTTAGTGATCCCCATATCTCCAGGTTAGTGTTCCCCATATCTCCAGGTTAGTGATTCCCATATCTCCAGGTTAGTGATCCCCATATCTCCAGGTTAGTGTTCCCCATATCTCCAGGTTAGTGATCCCCATATCTCCCGGTTAGTGTTCCCCATATCTCCAGGTTAGTGTTCCCCATATCTCCAGGTTAGTGTTCCCCATATCTCCAGGTTAGTGTTCTCCATGTTGCAGGTTAGTGTTCCCCATATCTCCAGGTTAGTGTTCCCCATATCTCCAGGTTAGTGTTCCCCATATCTCCAGGTTAGTGATCCCCATATCTCCAGGTTAGTGTTCCCCATATCTCTAGGTTAGTGTTCCCCATATCTCCAGGTTAGTGTTCCCCATATCTCCAGGTTAGTGTTCCCCATATCTCCAGGTTAGTGATCCCCATATCTCCAGGTTAGTGATCCCCATATCTCCAGGTTAGTGTTCCCCATATCTCCAGGTTAGTGTTCCCCATATCTCCATGTTGCAGGTTAGTGTTCCCCATATCTTCATGTTCAAGGTTAGTGATCCCCATATCTCCATGTTGCAGGTTAGTCTTCCCCATATCTCCATGCTGCAGGTTAGTCTTCCCCATATCTCCATGTTGCAGGTTAGTCTTCCCCATATCTCCATGTTGCAGGTTAGTCTTCCCCATATCTCCATGTTGCAGGTTAGTCCTCCCCATAACTCCATGTTGCAGGTTAGTCTTCCCCATATCTCCATGTTGCAGGTTAGTCTTCCCCATATCTCCATGTTGCAGGTTAGTGTTCCCCATATCTCCAGGTTAGTGATCCCCATATCTCCAGGTTAGTGATCCCCATATCTCCAGGTTAGTGATCCCCATATCTCCAGGTTAGTGTTCCCCATAACTCCAGGTTAGTGTTCCCCATATCTCCAGGTTAGTGATCCCCATATCTCCATGTTGCAGGTTAGTCTTCCCCATATCTCCATGTTGCAGGTTAGTCTTCCCCATATCTCCATGTTGCAGGTTAGTCTTCCCCATATCTCCATGTTGCAGGTTAGTCTTCCCCATATCTCCATGTTGCAGGTTAGTCTTCCCCATATCTCCATGTTGCAGGTTAGTCTTCCCCATATCTCCAGGTTAGTCTTCCCCATATCTCCAGGTTAGTGATCCCCATATCTCCAGGTTAGTGATCCCCATATCTCCAGGTTAGTGATCCCCATATCTCCAGGTTAGTGTTCCCCATATCTCTAGGTTAGTGTTCCCCATATCTCCAGGTTAGTGTTCCCCATATCTCCAGGTTAGTGTTCCCCATATCTCCAGGTTAGTGATCCCCATATCTCCAGGTTAGTGATCCCCATATCTCCAGGTTACTGTTCCCCATATCTCCAGGTTAGTGTTCCCCATATCTCCATGTTGCAGGTTAGTGTTCCCCATATCTTCATGTTCAAGGTTAGTGTTCCCCATATCTCCATGCTGCAGGTTAGTCTTCCCCATATCTCCATGTTGCAGGTTAGTCTTCCCCATATCTCCATGATGCAGGTTAGTCTTCCCCATATCTCCATGTTGCAGGTTAGTCCTCCCCATAACTCCATGTTGCAGGTTAGTCTTCCCCATATCTCCATGTTGCAGGTTAGTCTTCCCCATATCTCCATGTTGCAGGTTAGTGTTCCCCATATCTCCAGGTTAGTGATCCCCATATCTCCAGGTTAGTGATCCCCATATCTCCAGGTTAGTGATCCCCATATCTCCAGGTTAGTGTTCCCCATAACTCCAGGTTAGTGTTCCCCATATCTCCAGGTTAGTGATCCCCATATCTCCATGTTGCAGGTTAGTCTTCCCCATATCTCCATGTTGCAGGTTAGTCTTCCCCATATCTCCATGTTGCAGGTTAGTCTTCCCCATATCTCCATGTTGCAGGTTAGTCTTCCCCATATCTCCATGTTGCAGGTTAGTCTTCCCCATATCTCCATGTTGCAGGTTAGTCTTCCCCATATCTCCAGGTTAGTCTTCCCCATATCTCCAGGTTAGTGATCCCCATATCTCCAGGTTAGTGATCCCCATATCTCCAGGTTAGTGATCCCCATATCTCCCGGTTAGTGTTCCCCATATCTCCATGTTGCAGGTTAGTCTTCCCCATATCTCCATGTTACAGGTTAGTCTTCCCCATATCTCCATGTTGCAGGTTAGTGATCCCCATATCTCCCGGTTAGTGTTCCCCATATCTCCAGGTTAGTGTTCCCCATATCTCCAGGTTAGTGTTCCCCATATCTTCATGTTCCAGGTTTGTGTTTCCCATATCTCCATATTCCAGGTTCGTCTTACCCATATCTTCATGTTGCAGGTTAGTGTTCCCCATATCTCCATGTTGCAGGTTAGTCTTCCCCATATCTCCATGTTGCAGGTTAGTCCTCCCCATAACTCCATGTTGCAGGTTAGTCTTCCCCATATCTCCATGTTGCAGGTTAGTCTTCCCCATATCTCCATGTTGCAGGTTAGTGTTCCCCATATCTCCAGGTTAGTGATCCCCATATCTCCAGGTTAGTGATCCCCATATCTCCAGGTTAGTGATCCCCATATCTCCAGGTTAGTGTTCCCCATAACTCCAGGTTAGTGTTCCCCATATCTCCAGGTTAGTGATCCCCATATCTCCATGTTGCAGGTTAGTCTTCCCCATATCTCCATGTTGCAGGTTAGTCTTCCCCATATCTCCAGGTTAGTGATCCCCATATCTCCAGGTTAGTGATCCCCATATCTCCAGGTTAGTGATCCCCATATCTCCCGGTTAGTGTTCCCCATATCTCCATGTTGCAGGTTAGTCTTCCCCATATCTCCATGTTGCAGGTTAGTCTTCCCCATATCTCCATGTTGCAGGTTAGTGTTCCCCATATCTTCATGTTGCAGGTTAGTGTTCACCATATCTTCATGTTGCAGGTTAGTGTTCCCCATATCTCCAGGTTAGTGTTCCCCATATTTCCGTGTTAGTGTTCCCCATATCTCTGTGTTAGTGTTCGCCATATCTCTGTGTTAGTGTTCCCCATATCTCCAGGTTAGTGTTCCCCATATCTTCATTTTACAGGTTAGTGATCCCCATATCTCTGTGTTAGTGTTCCCCATATCTCTGTGTTAGTGTTCCCCATATCTCCAGGTTAGTGTTCCCCATATCTCCAGGTTAGTGATCCCCATATCTCCAGGTTAGTGTTCCCCATATCTCCAGGTTAGTGTTCCCCATATCTCCATGTTCCAGGTTAGTGTTCCCCATATCTCCATGTTCCAGGTTAGTGTTCCCCATATCTCCATGTTGGAGGTTAGTCTTCCCCATATCTCCATGTTGCAGGTTAATGTTCCCTATATCTCCATTTTGCAGGTTAGTGTTCTCCATGTTGCAGGTTAGTGTTCCCCATATCTCCAGGTTAGTGTTCCCCATATCTCCAGGTTATTGTTCCCCATATCTCCAGGTTAGTGATCCCCATATCTCCAGGTTAGTGATCCCCATATCTCCAGGTTAGTGTTCCCCATATCTCCAGGTTAGTGTTCCCCATATCTCCAGGTTAGTGTTCCCCATATCCCCAGGTTAGTGATCCCCATATCTCCAGGATAGTGATCCCCATATCTCCAGGTTAGTGATCCCCATATCTCCAGGTTGGTGATCCCCATATCTCCAGGTTAGTGATCCCCATATCTCCAGGTTAGTGATCCCCATATCTCCAGGTTAGTGATCCCCATATTTCCAGGTTAGTGATCCCCATATCTCCCGGTTAGTGTACCCCATATCTCCCGGTTAGTGTTCCCCATATCTCCCGGTTAGTGATCCCCATATCTCCAGGTTAGTGATCCCCATACCTCCAGGTTAGTGTTCCCCATATCTACAGGTTAGTGTTCCCCATATCCCCAGGTTAGTGATCCCCATATCCCCAGGTTAGTGATCCCCATATCTCCAGGTTAGTGATCCCCATATCTCCAGGTTAGTGATCCCCATATCTCCAGGTTAGTGATCCCCATATCTCCAGGTTAGTGATCCCCACATCTCCAGGTTAGTGATCCCCATATCTCCAGGTTAGTGATCCCCATATCTCCAGGTTAGTGATCCCCATATCGCCAGGTTAGTGATCCCCATATCTCCAGGTTAGTGATCCCCATATCTCCAGGTTAGTGATCCCCATATCTCCAGGTTAGTGTTCCCCATATCTCCAGGTTAGTGATTCCCATATCTCCAGGTTAGTGATCCCCATATCTCCAGGTTAGTGTTCCCCATATCTCCAGGTTAGTGATCCCCATATCTCCCGGTTAGTGTTCCCCATATCTCCAGGTTAGTGTTCCCCATATCTCCAGGTTAGTGTTCCCCATATCTCCAGGTTAGTGTTCTCCATGTTGCAGGTTAGTGTTCCCCATATCTCCAGGTTAGTGTTCCCCATATCTCCAGGTTAGTGTTCCCCATATCTCCAGGTTAGTGATCCCCATATCTCCAGGTTAGTGTTCCCCATATCTCTAGGTTAGTGTTCCCCATATCTCCAGGTTAGTGTTCCCCATATCTCCAGGTTAGTGTTCCCCATATCTCCAGGTTAGTGATCCCCATATCTCCAGGTTAGTGATCCCCATATCTCCAGGTTAGTGTTCCCCATATCTCCAGGTTAGTGTTCCCCATATCTCCATGTTGCAGGTTAGTGTTCCCCATATCTTCATGTTCAAGGTTAGTGTTCCCCATATCTCCATGCTGCAGGTTAGTCTTCCCCATATCTCCATGTTGCAGGTTAGTCTTCCCCATATCTCCATGTTGCAGGTTAGTCTTCCCCATATCTCCATGTTGCAGGTTAGTCCTCCCCATAACTCCATGTTGCAGGTTAGTCTTCCCCATATCTCCATGTTGCAGGTTAGTCTTCCCCATATCTCCATGTTGCAGGTTAGTGTTCCCCATATCTCCAGGTTAGTGATCCCCATATCTCCAGGTTAGTGATCCCCATATCTCCAGGTTAGTGATCCCCATATCTCCAGGTTAGTGTTCCCCATAACTCCAGGTTAGTGTTCCCCATATCTCCAGGTTAGTGATCCCCATATCTCCATGTTGCAGGTTAGTCTTCCCCATATCTCCATGTTGCAGGTTAGTCTTCCCCATATCTCCATGTTGCAGGTTAGTCTTCCCCATATCTCCATGTTGCAGGTTAGTCTTCCCCATATCTCCATGTTGCAGGTTAGTCTTCCCCATATCTCCATGTTGCAGGTTAGTCTTCCCCATATCTCCAGGTTAGTCTTCCCCATATCTCCAGGTTAGTGATCCCCATATCTCCAGGTTAGTGATCCCCATATCTCCAGGTTAGTGATCCCCATATCTCCCGGTTAGTGTTCCCCATATCTCCATGTTGCAGGTTAGTCTTCCCCATATCTCCATGTTACAGGTTAGTCTTCCCCATATCTCCATGTTGCAGGTTAGTGATCCCCATATCTCCCGGTTAGTGTTCCCCATATCTCCAGGTTAGTGTTCCCCATATCTCCAGGTTAGTGTTCCCCATATCTTCATGTTCCAGGTTTGTGTTTCCCATATCTCCATATTCCAGGTTCGTCTTACCCATATCTTCATGTTGCAGGTTAGTGTTCCCCATATCTTCATGTTGCAGGTTAGTGTTCCCCATATCTCCAGGTTAGTGATCCCCATATCTCCAGGTTAGTGATCCCCATATCTCCAGGTTAGTGATCCCCATATCTCCCGGTTAGTGTTCCCCATATCTCCATGTTGCAGGTTAGTCTTCCCCATATCTCCATGTTGCAGGTTAGTCTTCCCCATATCTCCATGTTGCAGGTTAGTGATCCCCATATCTCCCGGTTAGTGTTCCCCATATCTCCAGGTTAGTGTTCCCCATATCTCCAGGTTAGTGTTCCCCATATCTTCATGTTCCAGGTTTGTGTTTCCCATATCTCCATATTCCAGGTTCGTCTTCCCCATATCTTCATGTTGCAGGTTAGTGTTCCCCATATCTTCATGTTGCAGGTTAGTGTTCCCCATATCTTCATGTTGCAGGTTAGTGTTCCCCATATCTTCATGTTGCAGGTTAGTGTTCCCCATATCTCCAGGTTAGTGATCCCCATATCTCCAGGTTAGTGATCCCCATATCTCCAGGTTAGTGATCCCCATATCTCCCGGTTAGTGTTCCCCATATCTCCATGTTGCAGGTTAGTCTTCCCCATATCTCCATGTTGCAGGTTAGTCTTCCCCATATCTCCATGTTGCAGGTTAGTGATCCCCATATCTCCCGGTTAGTGTTCCCCATATCTCCAGGTTAGTGTTCCCCATATCTCCAGGTTAGTGTTCCCCATATCTTCATGTTCCAGGTTTGTGTTTCCCATATCTCCATATTCCAGGTTCGTCTTCCCCATATCTTCATGTTGCAGGTTAGTGTTCCCCATATCTTCATGTTGCAGGTTAGTGTTCCCCATATCTCCATGTTGCAGGTCAGTGTTCCCCATATCTCCATGTTGCAGGTTAGTGATCCCCATATCTCCAGGTTAGTGTTCCCGATATCTTCATGTTCCAGGTTAGTGTTCCCCATATCTTCATGTTGCAGGTTAGTGTTCCCCATATCTTCATGTTGCAGGTTAGTGTTCCCCATATCTCCAGGTTAGTGTTCCCCATATCTCCAGGTTAGTGATCCCCATATCTCCAGGTTAGTGTTCCCCATTATCTCCGTGTTCCAGGTTAGTGATCACCATATCTCCAGGTTAGTGATCCCCATATCTCCAGGTTAGTGTTCCCCATTATCTCCGTGTTCCAGGTTGGTGTTCCCCATTATCTCTGTGTTATGGAAAACAGACAGAATACATATGTGCTTAACAGGTCACATAATGTTGCATGGACTAACTCTTTGTACAATAATAGTGTTTAACATGACTTTTTTTTCATGACTACCTCATCTCTGTACCCCACACATACAATCATCTGTAAGGTCCCGCAGTGAATTTCAACCACAAAGACCAGGTTTTCCTATGCCTCGCAAAGAAAGGGCACTTATTGGTAGATGGGTAAAAAAAAAAAAGCAGACATTGAATATCCCTTTGAGCATGGTGCAGTTATTAATTACACTTTGAATGGTATATCAATACACCCAGTCACTACAAAGTTACAGGCGTGTTTGAGTGACCGAGTTAGTTTTGACTTAAAACGGTTTGAAAATATATGGTAAGACCTGAAAATGGTTGTCCAGCAATGATCAACAACCAATTTGACCAAAATTGAAGAATTTCTAAAAGAATAATGGGAAAATATTTCATAGTCCAGGTGTGTGAAGCTCTTAGAAACGTATCCAGAAAGACTCACAGCTGTAATCGCTGCCAAAGGGGATTCTAACACCCATTGAGTCAAGGGGGTTGAACACTTATCTAATCAAGATATATTAGTGTTTTATTTTTCATTAAGATTTAATTCGGAGCATGACTGAGGGGTGCTAGTGGTAATTAACTATTGTCCGATATTGGACCGAGAGGAGAGGAGAGGAGAGGAGAGGAGAGGAGAGGAGAGGAGAGGAGAGGTGAGGAGAGGAGAGGAGAGGAGAGGAGAGGAGAGGAGAGGAGAGGAGAGGAGAGGAGAGGAGAGGAGAGGAGAGGAGAGGAGAGGAGAGGAGAGGAGAGGAGTCTGTCTTGTTTTTGAGGAGCTGATTGACTGTAGCTGGGGCAGACTGATCCCTATTGAACTTGCTCAGGACAGAAATTGAGTTAAGTCTGCTGCATTATGTCTGGCTGTTACTGTGTATACAGAATGCCAAAAGTGTGAAAATGCAAAGGGTGAGTAGGTGTGTCCAAACTTTTGACTGGTACTGTATACATTACCTGCAGGCAGGTAGCTGATCCATATTGGGATCAAATGTCTCCAAACAAGTGGTTTAGATACTGTCAAAAAGGCTGCCTTCAGACCTGTCAATCACTTCTCTCAATTGCAACCAATCAGCGTGCTTGGATGCACTCCAGGGCTCCGCCCCACACACCTCGAGTCGGAGCATTTTCACCTGCCGTCTGGAGGAGATGAAGAAGAGAGATGAAGAGTTGTCAAACTCAGCTTTGGTAGCAGAGAGACACTGCAATTCCACTGATAGGAAATACAAGCAAGCAATCAAACTGTGTTGAGGCATGTCGGCAGAGGTCAAATCAAATCCAATGTTATTGTTATGTAATGTCACATACACATGGTTAGGAGATGTTATTGGCCACATACACATGGTTAGCAGATGTTATTGGACACATGGCTAGCAGATGTTATTGGTCACATGGTTAGCAGATGTGATTGGACACATGGTTAGCAGATGTGATTGGACACATGGTTAGCAGATGTTATTGGTCACATGGTCACATGGTTAGCAGATGTTATTGGTCACATGGTTAGCAGATGTTATTGGTCCCATGGTTAGCATGTTATTGGTCACATGGTTAGCAGATGTTATTGTGAGGTGTAGCGAAATGCTTGTGCTTCTAGATCTGACTGCAGTAGTAATATCTAACACTTCCACAACAAAACCTAATATCTAACAATTCCACAACAAAACCTAATACACACAATCTATTAAAGGAATGGGATGAGAATATATAAGTATAAAATATATGGATGAGCAACGTCAGAGCAATAGATAGTGAAGAATACAGGATACAGTATATACATTTGAGATGTGTAAACATTATTAAAGTTTCTAGTGTTCTATTTATTAAAGTGGCCAATGATATCAAGTCTGTATGTAGGCAGCCGCCTCTCTGTGTTAGTGGTGGCTGTTTAACAGTCTGATGGCCTTGAGATAGAAGCTGTTTTTGTGGCAGAGCGGCTAAGATGCAATAGATAGTGAAGGATACAGTATATACATATGAGAAGAGTACCGTAAGATATATAAACATTCTTAGAGAGTGCTTATGGTGGTAATACTAAATCAAATCAAATCAAATCAAATGTATTTATATAGCCCTTCGTACATCAGCTGATATCTCAAAGTGCTGTACAGAAACCCAGCCTAAAACCCCAAACAGCAAGCAATGCAGGTGTAGAAGCACGGTGGCTAGGAAAAACTCCCTAGAAAGGCCAAACCCTAGGAAGAAACCTAGAGAGGAACCAGGCTATGTGGGGTGGCCAGTCCTCTTCTGGCTGTGCCGGGTGGAGATTATAACAGAACATGGCCAAGATGTTCAAATGTTCATAAATGACCAGCATGGTCGAATAATAATAAGGCAGAACAGTTGAAACTGGAGCAGCAGCACGGTCAGATGGACTGGGGACAGCAAGGAGTCATCATGTCAGGGAGTCCTGGGGCATGGTCCTAGGTCTCAGGTCCTCCGAGAGCGAGAAAAAAAGAGAGAATTAGAGAGAGCATATGTGGGGTGGCCAGTCCTCTTCTGGCTGTGCCGGGTGGAGATTAAAACAGAACATGGCCAAGATGTTCAAATGTTCATAAATGATCAGCATGTTCGAATAATAAGAAGGCAGAACAGTTGAAACTGGAGCAGCAGCACGGCCAGGTGGACTGGGGACAGCAAGGAGTCATCATGTCAGGTAATCCTGGGGCATGGTCCTAGGGCTCAGGTCCTCCGAGAGAGAGAAGGAGAGAATTAGAGAACGCACACTTAGATTCACATAGGACACCGAATAGGACAGGAGAAGTACTCCAGATATAACACACTGACCCTAGCCCCCCGACACATAAACTACTGCAGCATAAATACTGGAGGCTGAGACAGGAGGGGTCAGGAGACACTGTGGACCCATCCGAGGACACCCCCGGACAGGGCCAAACAGGAAGGATATAACCCCACCCACTTTGCCAAAGCACAGCCCCCACACCACTAGAGGGATATCTTCAACCACCAACTTACCATCCTGAGACAGGGCCGAGTATAGCCCACAAAGATCTCCGCCATGGCACAACCCAAGGGGGTACTACAGAGATAGAGAGTGGTTATGGTGGTAATACTACAGAGATAGAGAGTGGTTATGCTGGTAAAACCACAGAGATAGAGAGTGGTTATGGTGGTAATACTACAGAGATAGAGAGTGGTTATGCTGGTAAAACCACAGAGATAGAGAGTGGTTATGGTGGTAATACTACAGAGATAGAGAGTGGTTATGGTGGTAATACTACAGAGATAGAGAGTGGTTATGTGGGTAATACTACAGAGAAAGAGTGGTTATGGTGGTAATACTACAGAGAAAGAGTGGTTATGGAGGTAATACTACACAGATAGAGATAGAGAGTGGTTAAAGTGGTAATACTACAGCTGGAAGGAAACAGTATTGGGACCAATCAACTACCAGACAGCTGGAAGGAAACAGTATTGGGACCAAGCAAATACCAGACAGCTGGAAGGAAACAGTATTGGGACCAATCAACTACCAGAGCTGGAAGGAAACCGTATTGGGACCAATCAACTACCAGACAGCTGGAAAGAAACAGTATTGGGACCAATCAACTATCAGACAGCTGGAAGGAGACAGTATTGGGACCAATCAACTACCAGACAGCTGGAAGGAGACAGTATTGGGACCAATCAACTACCAGACAGCTGGAAGGAAAACAGTATTGGGACCAATCAACTACCAGACAGCTGAAATTAAACAGTAGTGGTGCCATTCCGGATGCCAGTCAAGAATTGGAACTATGGACCCAGTGCTCTGATTGGAAGGAGAGGTCAGGAAGGCGAACAATGGACCCAGTACTCTGATTGGAAGGAGAGGTCAGGAAGGGGAACAATGGACCCAGTGCTCTGATTGGAAGGAGAGGTCAGGAAGGGGAACTATTGACCCAGTGCTCTGATTGGAAGGAGAGGTCAGGAAGGGGAACAATGGACCCAGTGCTCTGATTGGAATGAGAGGTCAGGAAGGGGAACTATTGACCCAGTGCTCTGATTGGAAGGAGAGGTCAGGAAGGGGAACTATTGACCCAGTGCTCTGATTGGAAGGAGAGGTCGGGGGCGGCAGGGTAGCCTAGTGGTTAGAGCGTTGGACTAGTAACCAGCAGGTTGCAAGTTCAAACACCCGAGCTGACAAGGTACAAATCTGTCGTTCTGCCCCTGAACAGGCAGTTAACCCACTGCTCCTAGACCAGTTAACCCACTGTTCCTAGGCCGTCATTGAAAATAATAATGTTTTCTTAACTGACTTGCCTGGTTATTTAAAGGTAAAAAAAAAAAGGTCAGGAAGGCTCAGGTGAACAAGGAGACTGTTGTAGCTGTATTTTTGATGTGGAGAAGGTGTATGATGTGGAGAAGGTGTATGATGTGGAGAAGGTGTATGATGTGGAAGGAGAGATCAGGAAGGCGTATGAAGGTGTATGATATGATATGATGTGGAGAAGGTGTATGATGTGGAGAAGGCGTATGATGTGGAGAAGGTGTATGATGTGGAAGGAGAGATCAGGAAGGCGTATGAAGGTGTATGATATGATATGATGTGGAGAAGGTGTATGATATGATATGATGTGGAGAAGGTGTATGATATGATATGATGTGGAGAAGGTGTATGATGTGGAAGGAGAGATCAGGAAGGCGTATGAAGGTGTATGATATGATGTGGAGAAGGTGTATGATATGATGTGGAGAAGGTGTATGATATGATGTGGAGAAGGTGTATGATATGATGTGGAGAAGGTGTATGATATGATGTGGAGAAGGCGTATGATGTGGAGAAGGCGTATGATGTGGAGAAGGCGTATGATGTGGAGAAGGCGTATGATGTGGAGAAGGCGAATGATGTGGAGAAGGTGTATGATATGATATGATGTGGAGAAGGTGTATGATATGATATGATGTGGAGAAGGTGTATGATATGATATGATGTGGAGAAGGTGTATGATATGATATGATGTGGAGAAGGTGTATGATATGATGTGGAGAAGGCGTATGATATGATGTGGAGAAGGTGTATGATGTGATGTGGAGAAGGTGTATGATATGATGTGGAGAAGGTGTATGATATGATATGATGTGGAGAAGGTGTATGATATGATGTGGAGAAGGTGTATGATGTGGAGAAGGTGTATGATATGATGTGGAGAAGGTGTATGATATGATATGATGTGGAGAAGGTGTATGATATGATATGATGTGGAGAAGGTGTATGATATGATGTGGAGAAGGCGTATGATATTATGTGGAGAAGGTGTATGATGTGATGTGGAGAAGGTGTATGATGTGGAGAAGGTGTATGATATGATGTGGAGAAGGCGTATGATGTGGAGAAGGCGTATGATCTGGAGAAGGTGTATGATGTGGAGAAGGTGTGTGATGTGGAGAAGGTGTCTGATGTGATGTGGAGAAGGTGTATGATGTGATGTGGAGAAGGTGTATGATATGATGTGGAGAAGGTGTATGATGTGGAGAAGGTGTATGATGTGATGTGGAGAAGGTGTATGATGTGATGTGGAGAAGGTGTATGATGTGATGTGGAGAAGGTGTATGATGGGATGTGGAGAAGGTGTATGATGTGATGTGGAGAAGGTGTATGATATGATGTGGAGAAGGTGTATGATATGATATGATGTGGAGAAGGTGTATGATGTGATGTGGAGAAGGTGTATGATAGGATGTGGAGAAGGTGTATGATATGATGTGGAAGGAGGGTTTGCTAATCAAGCTTGATATTATGGGTGAAGGAGTAGGAACACACCACTGGATAAAGGACTTCCTGTTTGGAAGGTCTATCCAGGAGAGGGTGGGGAAGTCTCTATCACCCAGCTACCCTGTGGATAACGATACACCGCAGGGGAGCCTGATTAGTCCTCTGTTGTCTTCAATCATGATCAATGATGTTAATTTAGGTACAGATGGATATTGGGAGGTCGTTATTTGCAGATGATGGGGCCTTATGGAAGAGGGGAAGAAATGTGCCATACATAGTCAGGAAGGTATAGGAAGCAATTGATGAGGTAGAGTGGTGGGCATTAATGTGGGGATTCAGGTTCTCTGTAGAGAAAACTCAGTTCTTTACCAGGAGGAAGGTGGGCGATTAAGTATGCTTGAGGTTATATGGGAGAAACTAGGGTGGGGGCATTCAGGTTCCTTGGGGTATACTTTGACACTATTCTGACCTGGGAAGAACACATCGAGAGAGTGGTGGGAAAATGTAAGAAGGTGCATAATGTTATATAGGTGGAGATGGGGGATGTGCTATTGCAGATTAGGAGACAGCAGCTACAGGGACATGGGGTGTCTCATCCTGTGAATGGGGATATTACAGGCATGCTGGGAACATGAGCGAGGACAGAACACAAGCTTTGTTGGTGGGTGGGTAATACCCAGGAGATGGAGATAGGACTGTATGGAAGGGAGTTTAGCCCCACAGAAGTTATTCCGGTGAACCCACCATGGCTCCTCCTGTCTGCTGTGGTGGAGCTGATGGCCATACTGTTGGCCTGGCAATGGCTGGAGGAAGTCAAGCCACACAGAGGAGTTATATTCTCTGATTCATATGCAGTGCTGATGAGTCTGCTGTCCTTTAGGTCAGTTAGCAGACAAGACCTGCTTTATGAGGTGCTACAACCCCATAGCAGGATTAGACAGATGGGTACACAGATAACATTGACTTGGGTCCCAGCCCATGTGGGGTTGTAGTGGAACGAGGCAGCTAATGTATGGGCTAAACAAGCACTTAGTAGTGGGCATGTTGATGTTGTAGTTTCAATGAGCAAGACAGAGGCAAAAAGCCTGATATAGACAGTGATGGTGTAGAGATGACAGGAGCAGGTTAAAAGCCTGATATAGACAGTGATGGTGTAGAGATGACAGGCTAAAAGCCTGATATAGACAGTGATGGTGTAGAGATGGCAGGAGCAGGTTAAAAGCCTGATATAGACAGTGATGGTGTAGAGATGACAGGCTAAAAGCCTGATATAGACAGTGATGGAGTAGAGATGACAGGAGCAGGTTAAAGCCTGATATGGACAGTGATGGTGTAGAGATGACAGGAGCAGGTTAAACGCCTGATATAGACAGTGATGGTGCAGAGATGACAGGTTAAAAGCCTGATATAGACAGTGATGGTGTAGAGATGACAGGAGCAGGTTAAACGCCTGATATAGACAGTGATGGTGTAGAGATGACAGGTTAAAAGCAAGATATAGACAGTGATGGTGTAGCGATGACAGGAACAGTGGAACAGAGATTCTAAGTGTTGGCATCTATTCCAAGTACAGAGGTTGAATAAGACCTTAAATGTGATAGGAAAGCATCCAACCAGAAAGTGTGATTATTACCAGGAAACAGAGACAGTGGAGCTGATACTGTGTGCGCAGTGTGAGAGGGAAAGAGAGGCTGAGATTCTTATGAGAGGGAAAGAGAGACTGAGACCCATTATGAGAGGGAAAGAGAGGCTGAGATTCTTATGAGAGGGAAAGAGAGACTGAGACCCATTATGAGAGGGAAAGAGAGACTGAGACCCATTATGAGAGGGAAAGAGAGACTGAGACCCATTATGAGAGGGAAAGAGAGACTGAGACCCATTATGAGAGGGAAAGAGAGACTGAGACCCATTATGAGAGGGAAAGAGAGACTGAGACCCATTATGAGAGGGAAAGAGAGACTGAGACCCATTATGAGAGTGAAAGAGAGACTGAGACCCATTATGAGAGGGAAAGAGAGACTGAGACCCATTATGAGAGGGAAAGAGAGGGGCTGAGATCCAGAATGAGAGGGAAAAAGAGAGACTGAGACCCATTATGAGGGAGAAAGAGAGGGGCTTATATCCCATTATGAGAGGGAAAGAGAGAGACTGAGACCCATTATGAGAGGGAAAGAGAGTGGCTGAGATTCAGAATGAGAGGGAAAGAGAGAGACTGAGACCCATTATGAGGTGGAAAGAGAGGGCTGGGATTCAGAATGAGAGGGAAAGAGAGAGACTGAGACCCATTATGAGAGGGAAAGAGAGGTTGAGACCCATTATGAGAGGGAAAGAGAGAGACTGAGACCCATTATGAGAGGGAAAGAGAGACTGCGACCCATTGTGAGAGGGAAAGAGAGAGACTGAGACCCATTATGAGGGAGAAAGAGAGGGGCTTATATCCCATTATGAGAGGGAAAGAGAGTGGCTGAGATTCAGTTTGAGGGAGTGTGCAAAACTGTCATCAAGGCAAATCGTGGCTACAATATGAAGAATCTCAAATATAAAATACATTTTTATTTGTTTAACATTTTTTTGGTTACTACATGATTCCATATGTGTTCTTTCATAGTTGTGATGTCTTCACTATTATTCTATAATGTAGAAAATAGTCAAACATTAAGAAAACCCCTTGAATGAGTGTCCAAACCTTTGACTGGTACTGTAAGTTTGTTCAACAACAGGTTATGGTCAATAATATCAAAGGTTGCACTGAAATCTAACAGTACAGCTCCCACAATCTTCTTATTATCAATTGATTTCAACCAATCATCAGTCATGTGTGTCAGTGCAGTACATGTTGAGTGCCCTTCTCTATAAGCATGCTGAAAGTCTGTTGTTAATTTGTTTACAGAGAAATAGCATTGTATTTCCAACAGTTTGTTCAGAGCTGGCATCATGCTGGTAGATCTGCCGTTGGAACCAGTACCACTCTTGGGTAGCGGAATGACTTTGGCTTCTTTCTGAGGACAAAGACTTTCCTCTGTGATTACATAAAAAAATATGACTAATGACAGACATGACAGATAGGAGTGGTTATAGAGTCAGCCACCATCCTCAGAAGCCTTCCATCTAAGCAGTCGATGCCAGGAAGTGGCAACAATAATTTCCCACATTTTACACACCAACTTTACAAAATTCAAACTGGTTTTCTTTCAATATTCGTTTTTTTATGCATGAATACGACGGCTCACTATTTGTTGTTGGCATTTCCTGCCTAAGTTTGCCCACTTTGCCAAAGAAGTAATCATTAAAATAATTAACACGTTCTGTTATCTCAGGTCGTAGATTCCTGGAGGAGACTCTCTCCTCATGGCCAGGCAGTATAGAGAGTTTCACAGTAGAACAAAGGAACTTCTTCTACATCACAGAACTTGAGAACTGAACAATATCCATGTTTTGGAGAATGTGTAAACGGTCGGTGGAGTAGCCAGCCACGACCCGGTCCGTTTTGTTTCATGTTTGTGACCTCATGAAAGACAATACAGCCACATTACCATAACTCTGTTTATACAGGAGCCTCCGTTATGAGGTTTGCATCTAATTATTGTATAAAATGAATGAGTAAAGATGAAACTATTTGTGAAATTATGTAATGTGATTTTAAACCATTAAATTGTATTCCCTTTAAAGTTTAACTAAGTCATTGGCCCGCCCCAGTGAGCACATGATCTGGCTCATGGGACAGCCCTTTTCTACTGTTACGACTAAAAACCCCACCTGAAGAAATCCTCTTCAGACCACGCATACCTCGGTCAGCTGAGGGGGCGAAGGTTGAGTGAAGACCACACAAACCTAGGTTTAAGCTAAGGTTGTAATAATGGTTGTTCAATTCCTAACCATTCCACGTGGAGTATTGGAAATTGATCAACTCTGAGACTATCGATCCCTACAGAATAAGAGCAAATCTTCGATGCTAATTACTAATCTGCTGCTAGAAATTATGTGAACCTGAGATGTGAAGACCGAAAACCGCCGAAACATCTATTCTATAAGAACATTTCTGAATGGTACTCTGAAGTATCCATTCTAACCACAAAAGACTCCAGGGAAGCAGGAAGACACTTACCAACAGAAAGACGGACGATTCCAACAGAAATCACGATGACACACTGAGCGTAAATATATACTGATTGCAGTTATTCCTGAATTAATGAGCGTTCATGTGTAAAGGATAAGCATTTCAATTAATGTAATTATCGACTGTGTGTAGTGATCCCTCTGGTCTTTCCCACTCTGTCTCAGTCCACACCCACTTCCCTCTGGTCTTTCCCACTCTGTCTCAGTCCACACCCACTTCCCTCTGGTCTTTCCCACTCTGTCTCAGTCCACACCCACTTCCCTCTGGTCTTTCCCACTCTGTCTCAGTCCACACCCACTTCCCTCTGGTCTTTCCCACTCTGTCTCAGTCCACACCCACTTCCCTCTGGTCTTTCCCACTCGGTCTCAGTCCACACCCACTTCCCTCTGGTCTTTCCCACTCTGTCTCAGTCCACACCCACTTCCCTCTGGTCTTTCCCACTCTGTCTCAGTCCACACTCACTTCCCTCTGGTCTTTCCCACTCTGTCTCAGTCCACACCCACTTCCCTCTGGTCTTTCCCACTCTGTCTCAGTCCACACCCACTTCCCTCTGGTCTTTCCCACTCTGTCTCAGTCCACACCCACTTCCCTCTGGTCTTTCCCACTCTGTCTCAGTCCACACCCACTTCCCTCTGGTCTTTCCCACTCTGTCTCAGTCCACACCCACTTCCCTCTGGTCTTTCCCACTCTGTCTCAGTCCACACCCACTTCCCTCTGGTCTTTCCCACTCTGTCTCAGTCCACACCCACTTCCCTCTAGTCTTTCCCACTCTGTCTCAGTCCACACCCACTTCCCTCTGGTCTTTCCCACTCTGTCTCAGTCCACACCCACTTCCCTCTGGTCTTTCCCACTCTGTCTCAGTCCACACCCACCTCCCTCTGGTCTTTCCCACTCTGTCTCAGTCCACACCCACTTCCCTCTGGTCTTTCCCACTCTGTCTCAGTCCACACCCACTTCCCTTTGTCCACCAAGCCGTCATATCAGCTTAGCCCAATAGGAAACCTCCCCTATCATCTCCTTGTAACCATATCTACTGTTTGTTTATACATTTCTGTGATTATTTAGTATGATTCATAGTGAAGACCGGGTTTGTGCAGATAACCAACAATTTACCACGTTTGGAATGGGACTAACTTGAGGTAAAGAATAATTCATTAATTAGAAGACTAATTGACCAGATATTAAAATATCTGAAGAGTTATACTTGGAAAATTATAACTTTGTAATCTGAAGATTTTCTTTGGTGCCCCGACTTCCTAGTTAATTACATTTACATGATTAGTTTAATCACGTAATAATAATAATTACAGAGAATTGATTTGATAAAATAAGTCTTCAATTTAATGATGCCAAAGACACGACATTGTAATACCTGCTTGTAGAACTCTTTTTGTTCGTTTTAAAAGATCCTTTGATAGATTGACACCACTGTCCTCAACGGTCTTTATCATTGTTATAAGGGCACAAGGCGAGACCCAGATGGGTCACGAGGCAGTCCAAGATGTTTATTAACAATCCAAAAGTGGTAGGCAAGAGAATAGTCGTGGACAGGCAAAAGGTCAAAACCAGTTCAGAGGTACAGAACGGTCAGGCAGGCTCGAGGTCAGGGCAGGCAGAATGGCAGGCAGGCTCGAGGTCAGGGCAGGCAGAATGGCAGGCAGGCTCGAGGTCAGGGCAGGCAGAATGGCAGGCAGGCTCGAGGTCAGGGCAGACAGAATGGTCAGGCAGGCTCGAGGTCAGGGCAGGCAGAATGGCAGGCAGGCTCGAGGTCAGGGCAGGCAGAATGGTCAGGCAGGCTCGAGGTCAGGGCAGGCAGAATGGTCGTGGACAGGCAAAAGGTCAAAACCAGTTCAGAGGTACAGAAGGGTCAGGCAGGCTCGAGGTCAGGGCAGGCAGAATGGTCAGGCAGGCTCGAGGTCAGGGCAGGCAGAATGGTCAGGCAGGCTCGAGGTCAGGGCAGGCAGAATGGTCAGGCAGGCTCGAGGTCAGGGCAGGCAGAATGGTCAGGCAGGCTCGAGGTCAGGGCAGGCAGAATGGTCAGGCAGGCTCGAAGTCAGGGCAGGCAGAATGGTCAGGCAGGCTCGAGGTCAGGGCAGGCAGAATGGCAGGCAGGCTCGAGGTCAGGGCAGGCAGAACGGTCAGGCAAGCTCGAGGTCAGGGCAGGCAGAATGGTCAGGCAGGCTCGAGGTCAGGGCAGGCAGAATGGTCAGGCAGGCTCGAGGTCAAGGCAGGCAGAATGGCAAGCAGACTCGAGGTCAGGGCAGGCAGAATGGTCAGGCAGACTCGAGGTCAGGGCAGGCAGAATGGTCAGGCAGGCGGGAATGGAGTCCAGAGAAACAGGCAATAGTCAAAACCGGGAGGACAAGTAAAAGATAATAGAAAAGCAGGAGCACGGAAAAACACCCTGGTTGACTTGAACATATAAAACGAACTGGTACAGAGAGACAGGAAACACAGGGAAAAATACACTGGCACAGAGAGACAGGAAACACAGGGATAAATACACTGGTACAGAGAGACAGGAAACACAGGGATAAATACACTGGTACAGAGAGACAGGAAACACAGGGATAAATACACTGGTACAGAGAGACAGGAAACACAGGGATAAATACACTGGTACAGAGACAGGAAACACAGGGATAAATACACTGGCACAGAGAGACAGGAAACACAGGGATAAATACCCTGGCACAGAGAGACAGGAAACACAGGGATAAATACACTGGTACAGAGAGACAGGAAACACAGGGATAAATACACTGGCACAGAGAGACAGGAAACACAGGGATAAATACACTGGTACAGAGAGACAGGAAACACAGGGATAAATACACTGGTACAGAGAGACAGGAAACACAGGGATAAATACACTGGTACAGAGAGACAGGAAACACAGGGATAAATACACTGGTACAGAGACAGGAAACACAGGGATAAATACACTGGCACAGAGAGACAGGAAACACAGGGATAAATACCCTGGCACAGAGAGACAGGAAACACAGGGATAAATACACTGGTACAGAGAGACAGGAAACACAGGGATAAATACACTGGCACAGAGAGACAGGAAACACAGGGATAAATACACTGGTACAGAGAGACAGGAAACACAGGGATAAATACACTGGTACAGAGAGACAGGAAACACAGGGATAAATACACTGGTACAGAGAGACAGGAAACACAGGGATAAATACACTGGTACAGAGACAGGAAACACAGGGATAAATACACTGGCACAGAGAGACAGGAAACACAGGGATAAATACCCTGGCACAGAGAGACAGGAAACACAGGGATAAATACACTGGTACAGAGAGACAGGAAACACAGGGATAAATACACTGGCACAGAGAGACAGGAAACACAGGGATAAATACACTGGTACAGAGAGACAGGAAACACAGGGATAAATACACTGGTACAGAGAGACAGGAAACACAGGGATAAATACACTGGTACAGAGACAGGAAACACAGGGATAAATACACTGGCACAGAGAGACAGGAAACACAGGGATAAATACCCTGGCACAGAGAGACAGGAAACACAGGGATAAATACACTGGTACAGAGAGACAGGAAACACAGGGATAAATACACTGGTACAGAGAGACAGGAAACACAGGGATAAATACACTGGCACAGAGAGACAGGAAACACAGGGATAAATACACTGGTACAGAGAGACAGGAAACACAGGGATAAATACACTGGCACAGAGAGACAGGAAACACAGGGATAAATACACTGGTACAGAGAGACAGGAAACACAGGGATAAATACACTGGCACAGAGAGACAGGAAACACAGGGATAAATACACTGGTACAGAGAGACAGGAAACACAGGGATAAATACACTGGTACAGAGAGACAGGAAACACAGGGATAAATACACTGGCACAGAGAGACAGGAAACACAGGGATAAATACACTGGCACAGAGACACAGGAAACAGGGATAAATACACTGGCACAGAGAGACAGGAAACACAGGGATAAATACACTGGCACAGAGAGACAGGAAACACAGGGATAAATACCCTGGTACAGAGAGACAGGAAACACAGGGATAAATACACTGGCACAGAGAGACAGGAAACACAGGGATAAATACACTGGTACAGAGAGACAGGAAACACAGGGATAAATACACTGGCACAGAGAGACAGGAAACACAGGGATAAATACACTGGTACAGAGAGACAGGAAACACAGGGATAAATACACTGGCACAGAGAGACAGGAAACACAGGGATAAATACACTGGTACAGAGAGACAGGAAACACAGGGATAAATACACTGGTACAGAGAGACAGGAAACACAGGGATAAATACACTGGCACAGAGAGACAGGAAACACAGGGATAAATACACTGGCACAGAGACACAGGAAACAGGGATAAATACACTGGCACAGAGAGACAGGAAACACAGGGATAAATACACTGGCACAGAGAGACAGGAAACACAGGGATAAATACCCTGGTACAGAGAGACAGGAAACACAGGGATAAATACACTGGCACAGAGAGACAGGAAACACAGGGATAAATACACTGGTACAGAGAGACAAGAAACACAGGGATAAATACACTGGTACAGAGAGACAGGAAACACAGGGATAAATACACTGGTACAGGGAGACAGGAAACACAGGGATAAATACACTGGCACAGAGAGACAGGAAACACAGGGATAAATACACTGGCACAGGGAGACAGGAAACAATTCCATCCAGAGCGACCAACAGGAGCAACCAGGGTCAACGCCCTGCTCAAGGGCACATTGACAGATCTCCCACCAAGTCAAAACGGGGACCCCAACCAGTGGCCTATCGGCAACCTGCCCAGGCTCCCAACCCCCAGGCCACCAAACATCCAAGACCCCCCCCCCCACAGTTCCCCCGAGAGCTGTGTTTCTACCTGTGTATTATCACTAGCCTGCTGCGTTGCTACCTGTGTATTATCACTAGCCTGCTGTGTTGCTACCTGTGTATTATCACTAGCCTGCTGTGTTGCTACCTGTGTATTATCACTAGCCTGCTGCATTGCTATCTGTATTATCACTAGCCTGCTGCGATGCTACCTGTGTATTGTTGCTACCTGTGTATTATCACTAGCCTGCTGCGATGCTACCTGTTTATTATCACTAGCCTGCTGCGTTGCTACCTGTCTATTATCACTAGCCTGCTGCGATGCTACCTGTGTATTATCACTAGCATGTTGCGTTGCTACCTGTCTTAGCACTAGCCTGCTGCGTTGGTACCTGTGTATTATCACTAGCCTGCTGCGTTGCTACCTGTGTATTATCACTAGCATGTTGCATTGCTACCTGTGTATTATCATTAGCCTGCTGCTTTGTTGCCTGTGTATTATCACTAGCCTGCTGCGTTGCTACCTGTGTATTATCACTAGCCTGCTGCGATGCTACCTGTGTATTATAACTAGCGGGTTGCGATGCTACCTGTGTATTATCACTAGCCTGCTGCATTGCTATCTGTATTATCACTAGCCTGCTGCGTTGCTACCTGTGTATTATCACTAACCTGCTGCGATGCTACTGTGTATTATCACTAGCCTGCTGCGATGCTACCTGTGTATTATCACTAGCCTGCTGCGATGCTACCTGTGTATTATCACTAGCGGGATGCTATGCTACCTGTGAATTAGCACTAGCCTGCTGCGATGCTACTGTGTATTATCACTAGTCTGCTGCGTTGCTACCTGTGTATTATCACTAGCATGTTGCGTTGCTATCTGTCTTATCACTAGCCTGCTGCGTTGCTACCTGTGTATTATCACTAGCATGTTGCGTTGCTACCTGTGTATTATCATTAGCCTGCTGCTTTGTTGCCTGTGTATTATCACTAGCCTGCTGCGTTGCTACCTGTGTATTATCACTAGCCTGCTGCGTTGCTACCTGTGTATTATCACTAGCCTGCTGCGATGCTACCTGTGTATTATCACTAGCGGGTTGCGATGCTACTTGTGTATTATCACTAGCCTGCTGCATTGCTATCTGTATTATCACTAGCCTGCTGCGTTGCTACCTGTGTATTATCACTAGCCTGCTGCGTTTCTACCTGTGTATTAACACTAGCCTGCTGCGTTGCTATCTGTATTATCACATACAATGTGATTTCCTGGATTTTTGTTTTAGATTCCATCTCTCACAGTTGAAGTGTACCTATGATAAAAATTACATACCTCTACATGCTTTGTAAGTACGAAAACCTGCAAAATCAGCAGTGTATCAAATACTTGTTCTCCCCAATGTATGTAAACTTCTGACCCACTGGGCATGTGATGAAAGAAATCAAATCTTAAATAAAAACTCTCTCTACTACATTCTTACAATAAAGTGGAGATCCTAACTGACCTAAAACAAGGAATTTTTACTCAGATTAAATGTCAGAAATTGTGGAAAACTGAGTTTAAATGTATTTGGCTAAGGTGTGTGTAAACTTGTCACATTTACAGTCCGGTCTCCAGTCCGGAGCCCACAGCGACGGTCTCCAGTCCGGGGCCCCCAGCGTCGGTCTCCATTCCGGGGCCCCCAGCGAGGGTCGCCAGTCCGGGACCCGCTACAAGGGTCCCCAGTCCGGGGCTCGCTACGAGGGTCCCCAGCCCGGGGTCTGCGACGAGGGTCCCCGCACCAGAAACGCCACCAAAGTGGGGGGAGCCAGGGGCGGAGGGGGGTCTACGTCCTGCACCAGAGCCGCCGCGGTAAAGGAAGCCCACCCAGACCATCCCCTTTAGAGTCAGGTTTTTGCAGCCGGAGGACGCACCAGACGCACCTACATCCCAGCTCCCCGCATCTTCCGGGCTAGGGTGAGCATCCAGCCAGGACGGATTGTGCCAAATCTGCTCTCCAGACCTCCAGTGCGTCTCCTCGGGCCAGGATATCCTGCGCCGGCTCTGCGCACTGTGTCTCCAGTGCGTCTGCACAGCTCAGTGTGTCCTGTGCCTGCACCCCGCACGTGCTGGGCCAAAGTCACCATCCAGCCAGGACAGGTTTTGAAGGCTCTTAGTTTGAGACCTCCAGTGGGCCTCCACGGCCCTGTGTATCCGGTAACTAATCCTCCTATATGTCTCCCCAGCCTGGTGAGTCCTGTGCCTGCTCCCAGAGCCAGGCCTCCTGTGTGTCTCTCCACTCCACTGATGATCCATGGCAAAGAAGACTCCAGTGATGATCCATGGCACGAAGCTTCCATTGATGATCCATGGCAAGAAGCCTCCAGTGATTATCCATGGCAAGAAGCCTCCAGTGGTGAGACATGGCACGAAGCCTCCAACGAGGGCATCAAGTCAGGAGCCTCCAGCGAGGGTGCCCAGTCCAGGGCCTCCAGCAAGGGTGCCCAATCCGAGGGTCCCCAGCCCGGGGTCTGCGGCGAGGGTCCCTGCACCAGAGGCGCCACCAAAGTGGGGGGAGCAAGAGGCGGAGGGGGGTCTACGTCCTGCACCAGAGCCGCCGCCGTAAAGGAAGCCCACCCAGACCCTCCCCTTTAGAGTCAGGTTTTGCGGCCGGAGGACGCACCTTTGGGGGGGGGGGGTACTGTCACGCCTTGGCCATAGAGAGGCCTTTATTCTCTATTGTAGTTAGGCCAGGGTGTGACTAGGGTGGGCATTCTAGTTTCTTTATTTCTATGTTTTCTATTTATTTGTGTTTGGCTGGGTGTGGTTCTTAATCAGGGTCTGTCGTTGTCTCTGATTGAGAACCATACTTAGCCCTTTTTCCCACCTGTCTTGGTGGGAAGTTGACTTTCTTTATGGCACTTTGCCTTAAGCTTCATGGTTTTGTTTTGTAGTGTGTATTGTTTTGTTCGGCGTCTTTCCTTAATTAAAGAACATGAACGCACACCATGCTGAACCTTGGTCCTCTCCTTTCATCAGCTGTGACAAACCTTCCCACCACCAAAGGACCAAGCAGCGTGGTAAAGAAGGAGGACTGGACACGGGAGGACATTTTAAATGGCAAGGGATCCTGGACGTGGAAGGAGATCGTGGCCGTGAAGGATCGCCTGCCCTGTGAGCAGGTAGAAGCAGAGAGGAAGGCGAAGGCAGCAACTAAAGCGGAGCGGCAACGTTATAAGGGACTACATTTTTTTGGGGGGGGCACACGGGGAGTGTGGCAGAGTGAGGTTGGAGACCTGAGCCAACTTCCCGTGCTTACCGTGGCGGGGGTCGTACTGGTCAGGCACCGTGTTATGCAGTGGAGCACACACTGTCTCCAGTAAGCGTTCTTAGCCCGATGCGCTACATCCCAGCTCCCCGCATCTTCCGGGCTAGGGTGAGCATCCAGCCAGGACGGATTGTGCCAAATCTGCTCTCTAGACCTCCAGTGCGTCTCCTCGGGCCAGGATATCCTGCGCCGGCTCTGCGCACTGTGTCTCCAGTGCGTCTGCACAGCCCAGTGTGTCCTGTGCCTGCACCCCGCACGTGCTGGGCCAAAGTCACCATCCAGCCAGGACAGGTTTTGAAGGCTCTTAGTTCGAGACCTCCAGTGGGCCTCCACGGCCCTGTGTATCCGGTAACTAATCCTCCTATATGTCTCCCCAGCCTGGTCAGTCCTGTGCCTGCTTCCAGAGCCAGGCCTCCTGTGTGTCTCTCCACTCCACTGATGATCCATGGCAAAGAAGACTCCAGTGATGATCCATGGCACGAAGCTTCCATTGATGATCCATGGCAAGAAGCCTCCAGTGATTATCCATGGCAAGAAGCCTCCAGTGGTGAGACATGGCACGAAGCCTCCAACGAGGGCCTCAAGTCAGGAGCCTCCAGCGAGGGTGCCCAGTCCAGGGCCTCCAGCAAGGGTGCCCAGTCCGGGGCCCACTACGAGGGTCCCCAGTCCGGGGCCCGCTACGAGGGTCCCCAGTCCGGGGCCCGCTACGAGGGTCCCCAGCCCGGGGTCTGCGGCGAGGGTCCCTGCACCAGAGGCGCCACCAAAGTGGGGGGAGCAAGAGGCGGAGGGGGGTCTACGTCCTGCACCAGAGCCGCCGCCGTAAAGGAAGCCCACCCAGACCCTCCCCTTTAGAGTCAGGTTTTGCGGCCGGAGGACGCACCTTTGGGGGGGGGTGGGTACTGTCACGCCTTGGCCATAGAGAGGCCTTTATTCTCTATTGTAGTTAGGCCAGGGTGTGACTAGGGTGGGCATTCTAGTTTCTTTATTTCTATGTTTTCTATTTATTTGTGTTTGGCTGGGTGTGGTTCTTAATCAGGGTCTGTCGTTGTCTCTGATTGAGAACCATACTTAGCCCTTTTTCCCACCTGTCTTGGTGGGAAGTTGACTTTCTTTATGGCACTTTGCCTTAAGCTTCATGGTTTTGTTTTGTAATGTGTATTGTTTTGTTCAGCGTCTTTTCCTTGGTCCTCTCCTTTCATCAGCTGTGACAGAACTTCTGACTTCAATTGTACATCCCCTTCCATTCATCGTCTTGTAAATGCTTCATTCATAGTTTGCCTGATTGTTGTATTTCATATTTATCTAAGTATCTTCTAATGTTTGTTTTACTCTGCCTTTTCTGGAACCACACAAGTATAGAAGACATTTTCAAATGGAAGCAGCTGTGTGTGTGTTCGTGTTCTGACCGGACAGCCCTGTGGTGGTGACCAAGAGCCAATCAAACTGGCTCAGCCAGACTGCCTGTAGTGGGTAGATCTAAGTCAATCAGTACATAAGCACATAGAGAGTGAAAGCTCAGAAGCCAACTGCTCAGATAAGCTCCAGCTAGCCGTTTTTTCAGATACAATATTTGATTCCATTAGTTAACTCCACAGCAATGAGGTCTTAGACCAGCAACACATAGTGATTCTCTAGGCTCTATAACAAATGAGTCTCGGTGAAGATCAAGAATTCACCCCAACACACTGAACAAAAACAAACCAACTAGTAACGTCTCCTGCAGCGTTTCAGAACAGAGATGCAGAACATTAGGCCAAACAAAATAAAAACTATTATGGTTATTTGTTCAGTTTTGATAACTTTAAAGCAATCAAGTTAGTATTTATCCATCTGTAAATCGTGACGAAGTCAGAATGCAGACAGAGGAAAGCATTGTAATCCTAGTTGTGACTCCAGTGTCTCCTAGTTGTGTCTCCTAGTTGTGACTCCAGTGTCTCCTGGTTGTGACTCCAGTGTCTCCTGGTTGTGACTCCAGTGTCTCCTGGTTGTGGCTCCAGTGTCTCCTGGTTGGGACTTCAGTGTCTCCTGGTTGTGACTCCAGTGTCTCCTGTTTGTGACTCCAGTGTCTCCTGGTTGTGACTCCAGTGTCTCCTGGTTGTGACTCCAGTGTCTCCTGGTTGGGAATCCAGTGTCTCCTGGTTGTGACTCCAGTGTCTCCTGGTTGTGACTCCAGTGTCTCCTGGTTGGGACTCCAGTGTCTCCTGGTTGGGACTCCAGTGTCTCCTGGTTGTGACTCCAGTGTCTCCTGGTTGTGACTCCAGTGTCTCCTGGTTGTGACTCCAGTGTCTCCTGGTTGTGACTCCAGTGTCTCCTGGTTGTGACTCCAGTGTCTTCTGGTTGGGACTCCAGTGTCTCCTGGTTGGGACTCCAGTGTCTCCTGGTTGGGACTCCAGTGTCTCCTGGTTGTGACTCCAGTGTCTCCTGGTTGGGACTCCAGTGTCTCCTGGTTGGGACTCCAGTGTCTCCTGGTTGGGACTCCAGTGTCTCCCTTCATATCAGCAGGGCAAAATACACTGCAGTCTTGATTCACTGATTAAACAGTGATGTTGAGGAACAGGGTGCCATTTGGGATGCCCCAGTTATATACTGTATGTGATGATGTTTGGTATGTTTGCAGCAGAGTAGAGATGGTTTATTCAGGACTAGGTATGTTTTTAGCAGAGTAGAGACTGTTTATTCAGGACTAGGTATGTTTATAGCAGAGTAGAGACTGTTTATTCAGGACTAGGTATGTTTTTAGCAGAGTAGAGACTGTTTATTCAGGACTAGTATGTTTATAGCAGAGTAGAGACTGTTTATTCAGGACTAGGTTTGTTTTGAGCAGAGTAGAGACTTTATTCAGGACTAGGTATGTTTTTAGCAGAGTAGAGACTGTGTATTCAGGACTAGGTATGTTTTTAGCAGAGTAGAGACTTTATTCAGGACTAGGTATGTTTTTAGCAGAGTAGAGACTGTTTATTCAGGACTAGGTATGTTTATAGCAGAGTAGAGACTGTTTATTCAGGACTAGGTATGTTTATAGCAGAGTGGAGACTTTATTCAGGACCAGGTATGTTTTTAGCAGAGTAGAGACTGTTTATTCAGGACTAGGTATGTTTATAGCAGAGTAGAGACTGTTTATTCAGGACTAGGTATGTTTTTAGCAGAGTAGAGACTTTATTCAGGACTAGGTATGTTTTTAGCAGAGTAGAGACTTTATTCAGGACTAGGTTTGTTTTTAGCAGAGTAGAGACTGTTTATTCAGGACTAGGTATGTTTTTAGCAGAGTAGAGACTTTATTCAGGACTAGGTATGTTTTTAGCAGAGTAGAGACTGTTTATTCAGGACTAGGTATGTTTTTAGCAGAGTAGAGACACTTTTCTATCAGTTGACCCAGACCGGGCCACCAGAAGTGGCTCCTCGCCAGCAGCTTCATTTTGACAATTCCAACACGCCCTTCATTTAGTTGCTGCAAAACCTAATGTGGCCATACTGGGGTATCATTCCCCACATCAAACACCCATTGTCATTTTGTTTCTCCACTGGAAATACAGCTCTTTCCTGCCTGTACTGTAGCTGGCCATCCTGACATGGTCACATCTTTCCTTGTCTCTCGATTGATAACTGTGCTTGTGACAGGTAGCGCCTCTAGCTGAGAGGTGTGGAAAATGTCCACGGCATTGTCTTTCTCTTGTACAGGGCATTTGTGTGGAGGGACGACAGCTTAAACTCAATGTCATACATATGACCGGCAAGGAACAAGGCGTATCGCTGTAACCTGACCTTTATCTAAACAGGCAAGTCAGTTAAGAACTTAAGAACAAATTATTATTTTCAATGACGGCCAGGAGAGAGTGAGGCTCTGTTCTGGTCTGTTATCAGCCAGGAGAGTGTGAGGCTCTGTTCTGGTCTATTTGTCACCCAGGAGAGAGAGGCTCTGTTCTGGTCTGTTATCACCCAGGAGAGAGAGGCTCTGATCTGGTCTGTTATCACCCAGGGGAGAGAGGCTCTGTTCTGGTCTGTTATCACCCAGGGGAGAGAGACTCTGTTCTGGTCTGTTATAACCCAGGAGAGAGAGGCTCTGTTCTGGTCTGTTGTCACCCAGGAGAGAGTGAGGCTCTGTTCTGGTCTGTTATCACCCAGGGGAGAGAGACTCTGTTCTGGTCTGTTATAACCCAGGAGAGAGAGGCTCTGTTCTGGTCTGTTGTCACCCAGGAGAGAGTGAGGCTCTGTTCTGGTCTGTTATCACCCAGGGGAGAGAGACTCTGTTCTGGTCTGTTATCACCCAGGAGAGAGAGGCTCTGTTCTGGTCTGTTATCACCCAGGGGAGAGAGACTCTGTTCTGGTCTGTTATAACCCAGGAGAGAGAGGCTCTGATCTGGTCTGTTGTCAACCAGGAGACAGTGAGGCTCTGTTCTGGTCTGTTATCACCCAGGAGAGAGAGGCTCTGTACTGGTCTGTTATCACCCAGGGGAGAGAGACTCTATTCTGGTCTGTTATCACCCAGGGGAGAGAGACTCTGTTCTGGTATGTTATCACCCAGGAGAGAGAGGCTCTGTTCTGTTGTGCTGCTCTGGTCCTTTTCTAAGGCCGTATGTAAATACACTGTCTGGTCACATTGTGTGTGTGTTGTTACTGTAGCCTGTTACCGTAGATTGTGACCCAGTCCAACAGTGCCGTCCTGTCTGTTACCGTAGATTGTAACCAGTCCAACAGTGCCGTCCTGTCTGTTACTGTAGATTGTAACCCAGTCCAACAGTGCCGTCCTGTCTGTTACCGTAGATTGTAACCCAGTCCAACAGTGCTGTCCTGTCTGTTACCGTAGATTGTAACCCAGTCCAACAGTGCCGTCCTGTCTGTTACCGTAGATTGTAACCAGTCCAACAGTGCCATCCTGTCTGTTACCGTAGATTGTAACCAGTCCAACAGTGCCGTCCTGTCTGTTACCGTAGATTGTAACCCAGTACAACAGTGCTGTCCTGTCTGTTACTGTAGATTGTAACCAGTCCAACAGTGCCGTCCTGTCTGTTACTGTAGATTGTAACCCAGTCCAACAGTGCTGTCCTGTCTGTTACCGTAGATTGTAACCCAGTCCAACAGTGCTGTCCTGTCTGTTACTGTAGAATGTAACCCAGTCCAACAGTGCTGTCCTGTCTGTTACTGTAGATTGTAACCAGTCCAACAGTGCCGTCCTGTCTGTTACCGTAGATTGTAACCCAGTCCAACAGTGCTGTCCTGTCTGTTACCGTAGATTGTAACCCAGTCCAACAGTGCCGTCCTGTCTGTTACTGTAGATTGTAACCCAGTCCAACAGTGCCGTCCTGTCTGTTACCGTAGATTGTAACCCAGTCCAACAGTGCTGTCCTGTCTGTTACCGTAGATTGTAACCCAGTCCAACAGTGCCGTCCTGTCTGTTACTGTAGATTGTAACCTGTCCAACAGTGCCG